>NC_068392.1:6502708-6545208 GCF_023724105.1 Carassius gibelio | reverse complement strand
TCATGATGGCCTTACCCAGACTATTGTTGTTGTCTCAGCACAAAGTGTGCTTAATTATTTTGTAGACTGGTTCCAGACCATGTGGTTTAATCTTGGAGCAGCTAACAGAAGCCTCGGACTAGATTTGATGTATGGTTTTGAGCGAATGGTCTCTTGCTCTGTGCTCCGTCCCTCGGGATCGAAATGACTCACCTTACACTTCCAGAGTTGGACGGGGACTGTGGGACACACGCTGCCAGGCTGTGAAGATTCAGTCACGTAGCAACTCTAGAGCAACGAAGCCTGAGGGATGTTGTCATGTAGTCGTCTCAATCTATCTGTAATGGCAATTGTTTGGCGTCAAAGGAAATGAAATGAGTGCAGACAGCTGGTAAGAGCAAGTGACAGAAAGAGAGAGAGAGCTAATGTTGATTTGAGTTGAAATTATTATATTATGTGACAGGATTGCAGAAGTGATAAAAGAGATATGGTTTAGTGTTAGCTTTAGCATTTAGCATCATAAAGCCTCTCAAGTATACACTCACTTCTTGTTCCTGTTGAACCCTTCCAAGACATTCAAACAAACAAACTTGTCAACTAGCAAATATAGCTATACTGTATAAAGAAGCTGTATCAAAAAAATAGCTTTTTTATGTTTTGTTTTTGATATTAGTTTGATATGTTTATGAAGGAAATGACGAAAGCGTGAGAGCGTGGTGCCAGACTCAAGTACCCAGATGAGCGGTGTGTTATTCAGCATTGCTAATGATGACGGTTGTTATCGGGGAATAACGCACCTCAGAATGATGCGATTCTGACCAATCACAATCAAGTATTCCAGAGAGCCATGTGATAATACCATACAGAGTCCTCCAAGTTAATAAAAATGCACTAAAAGCCAAAAAAATGTGATTGTCCATTTTGATCTTCATGCTGATTGTCAGATTCCAACAATTAAGTACTTGTAATTAGACTATTTTACATTTTAAAATACTCAGTCAGATTACATATTCACAAAAAAGAAAAATATATATTTTAATGTATGGAAGGGATTTTGCCATTCAAACACATTAAAATACACAAATTCACATGATTTCCAAGTAGCGTATAGCTAATTCAGCTAATATCCCAATTTTATTATTATTATTTTTTCCAGCCGACCCTCTTTCACATAATATATTTATTAAAAAATGTGGTCACACTTTATTTTAGGGTCCAATTCTCACTATTAACTAACCATTAACTATGACTTTTGCCTCAATTAACCTCTTATTTGCTGCTTATTAATAGTTTATAAGGTAGTTGTTAAGTTTAGGGTATTGGGTAGGATTATAGATGTCATGCATTATATGTACTTTATAAGCACTAATAAACAGCCAATATGTTAATAATAGACATGCTAATAAGCTAAAAATTTTTAGACATGCAAACATTTTTTTTTAAGGTAATACGTTAACATATTTGCCAGTTGTCTTTTCTTTGATATTGGTTAATTTACATTTATGCATTTATCCAAAGCGAATACAGTGTATTCAGGCTATACTTTAAATTTTATTTTTTTCACCGGGAATTGAACCCACAACCTTTTTGCGCTGCAAACGCAACGCTCATCACATTCATCTTTTTCGCAAGTGTTTTATTGTAATCGTCGCTATTTCAAAAATGGATTTATATTAGTGCAAAATGTTTATGTTTTAATTATTAGCTTCCGATTCGTTTTTATCAATGGGAAACCTTAATGCACTTCATGTTGTTAATAACATCAAATGGAATATATTTGTATTTCTTTTGTGTTTTAATATTACAAGACTATCCTATTTAAATCAATGTGACAAGAGATCAAAAGTAATCAAAAAGGAATCTGATTATGTGTAATGAAATGGACTGCAATACTAACTACAATTTTTGTCGTGCAATTTTGAATGTAATTTGGAGTAACAAGTAATCTACCCAGCACTAGTGGTAGCTATTTTATTGCTAGGTTGGTTGCTAAATTGTTTTATACCTACCCAAGTCCATCCCAAGTCTCTGTGATATTCTACTTTCCAGAAATGACTCTTAACCCTCTTTAATGCAAGCCTGTGTGATTTTGTCACCCATTTCTCGTCTGCAACACTGTTTAGAAGTACATTAGCGTATAGAGCCCTCAATAAACATGCGCTAAAAGCTATAAAAATCCCATCTCGACTTCCACAAAGTCTTCAAGAGCACCAGCGTTATGTTTGGGTGGGGTGCATTTGGGTCAGTATGGGTTTTGAGAAGATCAAATTTGACGGCTGGATTATGGTTTTAACCAAATTATCCTCGAATTGGTTCGGATAAAGAGTCTGATCAGAGTCTCACTGTGTTCCCTGAAGCACTTGTGAGGCTATGCTATCAGAAGTGTAAGCGAGACGGCTGGTTTTTCATTAACGGGTGTGCGTGTGCGGCCGGCGAGGGTTTGTGTACGTTGTAGATGTGTTTGGAAACTGATGAAGGCAGAAAGAAGGAAGGATGGACGTAAAGGAGGAGAAGAAGAGAAGCGGTCTAATATATGCCAGACTGTAAGAGCCGAATTCCCAGATGTTTCGCGGCTTCCAGCGCAGCCAATTAACACGCCGTCAGCGACAGAGTGTCTTCTGCTTCACACAAACACACAAATGCGCTCGCATGCCTCCAATCCTAATAAACACATCCAGAAATGTCTCAATGGCGGGAAATAAGCCCGATTTGGACCAGCGAAATGTATGTAAATGTCAGTTCCTGAAGAATTAACTGAGTTCAGACTGAAAGAAACGAATTTAGCATGCATGTGCATGTGGAAATTTCTCATGCGCTAGGCACTGAATGTAAATATCACTCTGGTGAAGAGAGGTCACAGACAGAGGAGGGGTAGCTCGCTCTCATATTAATGCATTCAGCACTACCAGTCTGTAAAAGCCAGAATGCCAACTCCCATAGAGCCCGCGTCTAAAAATAAAAGATGGAAGACAGATAGAGAGAGAGAGAGAAGAGAGGTGGAGGGTGCTTTGCCCTCTCTGTGCCTCCTCTGGGTTTTTTTTTTTTCAAACATCAACACAGTGAGTCAAATAAACACTGTGAAAGGCTTAAAAAAGTCACAGTCTTGTGGATTCCCTGCTGAAAAAAACAGCTAAAACCAGCCTAAGCTGGTCAGGCTGGTTTTAGCTGGTCTCCCAGCCTGGTCATAGCTGGTTTATCAAGCTGGTTTTAGAGGGGTTTTGTCCACTTTTTTAGCTGGTCTTAGCTGGTCAGGCTGGTCTTAGCTGGATTAAGCTGGTTTAAGATGGTCTTAGCTGGTCAGGCTGGTCTTAGCTGGATTAAGCTGGTTTTAGCTGGTCAGGATGGTTTAAACTGGTTTTAGCTGGTCAGGCTGAACATAGCTGGTTTTAGATGGTCAGATTGACTGGTTTTAGCTGGTCAAACTGGTATTAGCTGGTTTAAGATGGTTTTAGCATGTCAGGCTGGGAGACCAGCTGACCAACCAGCTAAAACCTGCTTAACCAGCCTGGCCAAGCTGGGAGACCAGCTATTTCCAGCTAAAACCAGCCAACAAGCTGTTTTTTTCAGCAGGGTTGCAGGTTGGTAAACACTCAAGACGGATGTCTAGTGGAATGGAATAGGCCTATCTTGGCTATATTTGCTTTAACATTCATTTTAGCACAAGTGTTAGCAATATTAGATGACGTTTTCTATTATGATACCTGATATCAGGTCTTTGTTAGCTTTAGTCTTAGCATTATTAGTGTTAGCGAGATGACTGCTATTAAAATGAACTAAAAAAATCCTAATCTATTAGCTTTAAATGCTAAATTATTAGCCAAAGGTTTACTATTAGTTTTAGTATTAGTTTCAGTCGCCTATTGTAACGTATATATGAGACACTATAAACAAAGATATAAAAAATACTGGTATACAGCTTATTGAATCATTGATCGATTCATTCAAAACCCTGAGTCATTCCAGAATAAACACCACTGTGTTGATCGAAGATGTAATGAATAGATCAAAACAGTGTGTATTGACAATATTGTGTCTAAAATATGTAGCTTAATATTGAGTGTATACTAATATTGAATGTGTGCAACTTGACTTAATCATAAATCATAGAAAATGTTAAATATTAGTATAAATATGTATAATTTAATAATCTAGTATAAGTTTAGCTATTTAAATTTTGTATTATCATGACAACACTGACCAGTCAAAAGTCCTTCATGCGACTCCAGACTTGTGCCGTATCAGAAGATTGTTGAAAACGTCCTGTAAGCGATAACAACATGCAAATTTATTCACCAGCTCTTGCACAAAAACTAGATCACATTCCCTGTTTTGGTTTGTGTGTAGATGCTTTTGTGTGTGTGTGTGTGTGTGTGTGTGTGTGTGAGAGAGAGAGAGAGAGAGAGAGAGAGGCAAAAAGACGAGAGAAGACAGGATTTTCACAGCAGCTGTTGTGTTGGATTTCAACATTCTGCAACTCACCGTCTCTAAAGATTATGCCCTATTTTCACAGAAGACACACCTAAAAAGAAAGTATGAAGTGCAGTTACACACAACAAACCATGAACATCTATTTTAATCAGCATTTATTTGTCCTGCTGATCCATGAGACTAGCAAAAGCTTCAAAGGACAAGATCTTTAATAAGTTTACACATCATGTGCCACTGATACATCTGAATAAGTGCACCAAAATGGTTCTTGCTGCATAGCAGAAGCATGTTCGTTCACTGTGTTAGATTGCATGTTTTCAAACATCCATAACCTGGGAGGATGGATGCTTGTCATTTTAGCTTAAATGCGTTTTGAAAAATACAAAAGTAAACACAGGATCAATGTTGTAATATTTTTCATTAGCATGGAATGTGTATCAGATTTTTGTTTGTATTTTTTTTTAGCCACATATGCTCAAATGTTGATTTGTAAAATACGAAAAACACAAAAAAAACACTGTATGTTACGCAAATTTTCTTGTATGTTCTCGTAACATACATGACCTGCAAGAATGGATTTGTCAGGTTTTTTGAACTACATTTCCTCAAAGCGAAAGTAAGCACAAAAATAGTGTTGCGATATTTTTAATTACAGTAATGTATGAAATATGCAGGTTTGCATGGTCCGTACAACACGCAAACAGACATAACGCAACACAAATGTGCAGAACTGTTAATTGCAAAAGTCAAATAAAATGTTACATGGCGATAATTTTCAGTAACTGCACTTTAATAATTTAAAAAATATGATCAAATATAGTGAAATACAGCCATCAGTAAACGTTTCACGGAACGGTATTAAATAAATTCCAAAAATAAAATTAAGGTATTTCTGTGCTGTAGCTTTATGAGATGATCAATTGCGCAATATTAGTTCAGGTGACTTGTGCAACTCATAATGTACTGTAATCAAAAATATCGTAACATTGCGCCAAATTTTGTATGCTAAAATTTTTGTACAAAAGTGCAGTCTGTGATGTGCTCATGCAATTCAATGTATATTCAAAATGTTTTGATTTTACATCAATGACAGACTGAAGCTGAATAACTCGCAGTTCTCCATAATCCTTGTCTGTTACCCAAGATGCACTGCATGTGGTACAACTAACCCCCCTGAAGTTTTTTGTACAATTAAGCTATAGACGTTGTTCCCGAGACGTGTTTTTTTTGAGTGGAAACTTCTAGTGTGTACACTGGGATTCTGCAAGACAATGAATGACTGCACGGATTATGGATGTTTTATAGACTGTTGATGTGTTTCTTGAGAATGGCCTCTTGAGGACTTGAATTTGGCTGGCGCAAGACGTCTAAAACAGAGTGGATTTCACGAAAAGGAACAGAAATTATATTTAGAAACTGCTAAATCTTTAATCTCATGCCGCAGTAGCTCTGCTATTCATTTTTAACGGTGTTCCTGAGGAACAGAGAGAGTGTGTGTTTGTTTTTGAGTAATGACTTCTGCCATTCGAATGTGTGTGCAAACTTTTGCTAAAATCGTTACACTGGTGTATTTGAGCATATTGACTTTTGGCTCAATTGAATTCAGACATTATTCAGGCGTTCAGAACCTAAATAGAACATAGAATTTTTGAGTTTTGTTCCCCAAAAAATAACCAACCAATAGAACCTAAAGAGAACATTCATAAAACTAATGTTTACACTACACTGTACCATATTACACTCTCAGTTCTTATTCTTTACCATAGTGTGGAGTGTATTCTATATTGCTGTGATAAACTGTCCTGAAACACAGATCTGGGTATTTTTGAGAGTTTGGCTGACCCTGTAGAGGTGGATGGGATATCTCGGATCACTCATCCAGTCTCAGGATGGAGGATTCAGATGCATTAGAGGTCAATATAAGGTCGATAACTGGACACGGGCCACACTACCGTTTGGGTAGCTCAGATCCACACCATTTGCTGACATCACAGTGTGAAGAGATGAAATCTGATCCAGGCCGCTTTACTTGCTTGCAATCATTCAAACACAGTTTTACAGCAGGGGAATGCAGAATGTTTAGATATGTATCTGAGACAAACACTTACAGTATCATAATCAAAATTAACAGCATATTCTTCCTGAACGCCAGAGTGGATGGTAACTGGACACCAGCTGTGAAAAGTAAAGGAATCAAAATTCACATTAATTAATAATATTTCCATTGCTGGCCTAGCATATTGTTAAAGGGATTATCTGTTAGTCTAATTAATTCAAAATAAAATATTTTTTTAATAGTAAAATGTATTTATTTATTAAAGAAAAAGCTCCACATTTAAAGTTTTAAACAATATTTAAAACTATTAAACACTTTACATTTAAAAGTTTGTTCAACTAATAAACTTTTTAATAAAATTAATAAACTGATAAACTAATTATTTAATTTAAAAGATTGTTTATTAATTTGATAGATAATTATTAAATGAAAAAATATTTTGTAAAATTAAATGCTTCACATTTACAGTTTTTCCAACTTATGAACTCTCTTTTTATTTTTGTATGCGTTTATATTTTTATAGAAATATTTTAAAAACAATTAAACACTACACATTTACAATTTGTCTAACTAATGAACTGTTTTAAGGGCAAATTTAAATTAATTAAAATTAAATTAATTAATTTACTAATTAAATTTTTCCATTTTTTTGTTAATATATTAATTAATTTAAAATAAAATAAAAAAAAATTCTGTTAACTGTCAATCACGTTTTTGAAGATAGACTTGAATGTGCATGATACAAACCTAAATTTTTATAATTCATGACTGAAAACATTTTGTAACATGATTTTCATGTACCATTTACATGGTAATGTAATGTCTGATTTTAAAATGGGTTTTGAAGGATGAATTTTGACATTTTATGTTTTCAAGTGATATATAACTTCTGATGATTTCTAAAATGTGATAGAGAAAAAGGCAACGAGGAAGTCTTTTTTTTTAAACAAAGGTCAAAGCTCCTTTTGTAATGTAGATTTCTGAGGGTGCACTCTTGTCATAAATTCATCTATTACTTTTCCTACATAATTGTTAACAAAAGATATTGGTAAAATACATATTTGGGAGTCTTAGACCTTTCCAACGATATATAGTTTGTCAAGATTAGATTAGATTTGATTGTAATATAGTATAGTCAACGTAGGCGTCCCGTATACGGGACGGGGTGACATTTAACAGGTTAAAGTTGAAATCATTTTCATTTAAACTAACTTTTCTGCTTTTCTTTTGTAGCTGTTTCTATAATGCGGCATAGTGCATCAGCGTTTGGGTTTGCTGTAAGTATGTGAACACTTCCTATAATTAAATGGCAATTATTCCAGTTGTTGTTCCATTGTTGTTCCATTAAAGTTGTCTTTAATGCTTCACTTCATCTGTGTTGTTTATGTGTTTGCAGTTTGATGCCATTCTGGATGTCCTGTCCTCCATAATCGTGATTTGGCGATACAGTAATGCGGCGGCTGTCCATTCAGCTCACAGAGAATACATGTGAGTACACGTGATCCTTCCTCTATTAAAGCAAACATGGGGGACGCGGTATAGTTTGTGCTCTGCGGGGGATTCTGGGTAGTCTCAGTAGCCAATTAGACATCGTTTCTAGGAAACAAGGAGAGCAGAAGGTCAGACTGATCTATCAAAGTAATGATGTAGAGATTTTGACATGCTGAAAGAGATCATAAGTGGGCGTTTTATGGTCAAACGAGATGTACAACTAGTTATCTAACCAAACAGAGGTTGTTAAAATGATAGCGTTTTCATATGTGCTATATCTTTAAGACAAAATTAGCATAATTTACCTTAGCAGGTTAAAGCAGGTTAACATTTCCAAAAAAGCACCAGCTTTGATGGATGGAGGCCAGGCAGACAGACTCTCCGATCCCAAAGGAAGTGGCCCCGCTCTGGGTTTCATGTCTAAAGAGGGTCTTTTAGACAGTCTCTTTCTATGTTTGGCGTCCCTTATCGGCTGAAGCTCAGAATAGAGATGGCAAAAGGGCTGGAGGGCTTTGTGAATAGAAAGAAAGAACAGGAAGCAGAGAAAGAGAGACACAGGACAAAGGCATAAGACTCTGTTTGTAATGTGCCATGAAGCCATGGGTCTCTGGGAGAATCAGCCGGGATGTGGATCGCCGTGGAGACCGTTTACATCATAACGTGGGCTGCATTAGCAAGATGACAGATCTACTGGACTCCAGAATCATAAAGAGTAAAACCATTTGAGAATAATGATTTACCACAGCAGTTTTTAATGAAATTGTGTAGGGTGTTCTGAGTGGTCGCTAGGGTGATGCTATTGTGTTCTGTGTGGTTTCTAGGGCATTGCTACTGTAGGTGGTCGCTAGGGTGTTCTGAGTGGTCCCTAGGGTGATGCTATCGTGTTCTGTTTGGTTTCTAGGGCATTGCTACTGTAGGTGGTCGCTAGGGTGTTCTGAGTGGTCCCTAGGGTGATGCTATCGTGTTCTGTTTGGTTTCTAGGGCATTGCTACTGTAGGTGGTCGCTAGGGTGTTCTGAGTGGTCGCTAGGGTGATGCTATTGTGTTCTGTGTGGTTTCTAGGGCATTGCTACTGTAGGTGGTCGCTAGGGTGTTCTGAGTGGTCCCTAGGGTGATGCTATCGTGTTCTGTTTGGTTTCTAGGGCATTGCTACTGTAGGTGGTCGCTAGGGTGTTCTGAGTGGTCGCTAGGGTGATGCTATTGTGTTCTGTGTGGTTTCTAGGGCATTGCTACTGTAGGTGGTCGCTAGGGTGTTCTGAGTGGTCGCTAGGGTGATGCTATCGTGTTCTGTTTGGTTTCTAGGGCATTGCTACTGTAGGTGGTCGCTAGGGTGTTCTGAGTGGTCACTAGGGTGATGCTATCGTGTTCTGTTTGGTTTCTAGGGCATTGCTACTGTAGGTGGTCGCTAGGGTGTTCTGAGTGGTCGCTAGGGTGATGCTATCGTGTTCTGTTTGGTCTCTAGGGCATTGCTACTGTAGGTGGTCGCTAGGGTGTTCTGAGTGGTCGCTAGGGTGATGCTATCGTGTTCTGTTTGGTTTCTAGGGCATTGCTACTGTAGGTGGTCGCTAGGGTGTTCTGAGTGGTCGCTAGGGTGATGCTATCGTGTTCTGTTTGGTTTCTAGGGCATTGCTACTGTAGGTGGTCGCTAGTGTGTTCTGAGTGGTCGCTAGGTTGATGCCATCGTGTTCTGTTTGGTCTCTAGGACATTGCTACTGTAGGTGGTCGCTAGGGTGTTCTGAGTGGTCGCTAGGGTGATGCTATCGTGTTCTGTTTGGTTTCTAGGGCATTGCTACTGTAGGTGGTCGCTAGGGTGTTCTGAGTGGTCGCTAGGGTGATGCTATCGTGTTCTGTTTGGTCTCTAGGGCATTGCTACTGTAGGTGGTCGCTAGGGTGTTCTGAGTGGTCGCTAGGGTGATGCTATCGTGTTCTGTTTGGTTTCTAGGGCATTGCTACTGTAGGTGGTCGCTAGGGTGTTCTGAGTGGTCACTAGGGTGATGCTATCGTGTTCTGTTTGGTTTCTAGGGCATTGCTACTGTAGGTGGTCGCTAGGGTGTTCTGAGTGGTCGCTAGGGTGATGCTATCGTGTTCTGTTTGGTCTCTAGGGCATTGATACTGTAGGTGGTCGCTAGTGTGTTCTGAGTGGTCGCTAGGGTGATGCCATCGTGTTCTGTGTTGTTTGTAGGGCATTGCTACTGTAGGTGGTCGCTAGGGTGTTCTGAGTGGTCGCTAGGGTGATGCTATTGAGTTCTGTGTGGTTTCTAGGGGATTGCTACTGTAGGTGGTCGCTAGGGTGTTCTGAGTGGTCGCTAGGGTGATGCTATTGTGTTCTGCGTGGTTTCTAGGGGATTGCTACTGTAGGTGGTCGCTAGGGTGTTCTGAGTGGTCGCTAGGGTGATGCTATTGTGTTCTGCGTGGTTTCTAGGGCATTGCTACTGTAGGTGGTCGCTAGGGTGTTCTGAGTGGTCGCTAGGGTGATGCTATTGTGTTCTGCGTGGTTTCTAGGGGATTGCTACTGTAGGTGGTCGCTAGGGTGTTCTGAGTGGTCGCTAGGGTGATGCTATTGTGTTCTGCGTGGTTTCTAGGGGATTGCTACTGTAGGTGGTCGCTAGGGTGTTCTGAGTGGTCGCTAGGGTGATGCTATTGTGTTCTGCGTGGTTTCTAGGGGATTGCTACTGTAGGTGGTCGCTAGGGTGTTCTGAGTGGTCGCTAGGGTGATGCTATTGTGTTCTGCGTGGTTTCTAGGGCATTGCTACTGTAGGTGGTCGCTAGGGTGTTCTGAGTGGTCGCTAGGGTGATGCTATTGTGTTCTGCGTGGTTTCTAGGGGATTGCTACTGTAGGTGGTCGCTAGGGTGTTCTGAGTGGTCGCTAGGGTGATGCTATTGTGTTCTGCGTGGTTTCTAGGGGATTGCTACTGTAGGTGGTCGCTAGGGTGTTCTGAGGGGTCGCTAGGGTGATGCTACCGTGTTCTGCATGGTTTCTAGGGCATTGCTACTGTAGGTGGTTGCTAGGATGTTCTGAGTGGTTGCTAGGGTGATGCTATATGTTTTGCATGAGGCAGTCATTTGGTTTGATTAATTAATCACTAACCACAACAAAGACTTAACGGACTAAGCTTGCTAAGCCTGTTATGATCCGTGTGTAAGAAACAGAGTAGAACAGCCCTAAAACTTCACCAGATTTCATCATAACTACCCCTGCAGCAGAGCAAATTGAGGAACAGATGCCTGCGCCTATTAACCATGCTTCATAAGACAACTACAGCCGTTGACCGCTTTTATTCATAAACTGAGGGCTTGACAGGCCTAATAAGAACGAGATACTAAAGCGAGCAGAAGCTTCAGAGTTGTGTTTTATTAACTGACTCAGACAAAGGAGGGGAATTAGACTGTGAACTCAATAAGACATCAGTTGGATTGATGTTGTGGTTTACTCCGTCTACCTTGTGTTTTCCAGAGCGTGTGCTATCCTCGGAGTCGTGTTTATCTTGTCGGCCATCACTATCCTGGTGAAAGCCATCCATGATCTCGCCACAAAACTGCAACCAGAAGTGGTAAGAAAACAACAAATACATAATTCAGCATCTCATTTGGTTGGTTGATTCATTTGTTAATTCACTGATAAATTGATCTATTCATTGCATTGGTTGACGGATTATTTCAGCGGTTGATAGTTTTTTTTGTTCATTCACTCACTGATTCATTCATTGGATTGGTTGGTTGTCACCTGTTGTTGATTCAATTGTTTGTTTATTTGTTCGTTCATTTACTCACTGATCCATTCGTTTTATTAGTCCAGTACTTGATTCCTTTTTTTATTTTTACTTTATTATATATTATTCATTAACTCACCAACTAATTTGTTTGATTGGTGACTGATTTATTCAGTATTTGATTCATAATTCATTTTTTCATTTACACTGATTCATTAATTAGATTTTTTGTTCATTTACTAACTGATTTATTTGTTCTATTTATCAAGTGGTTGCTTCATTGATTTGTTTGTTTATTCTCTCACTTATTTATTCATTGAATTGGTTGACTGATTTTTCCAAAGGTTGATTCATTAATTCGTTTGTTGGTTTATTCACTCACTGATTCAATAATTGGACTGGTTGATTGATTGCTCCATTGATTCAATGTTTTTCATTCATAATTTCAGCAAACAACTGTTATTTTATTTTCTAAGCTGATTTGATTGTGTCATTTTCTAAATATATTTTTGTGTTCATTTGCTCTAAGCTTTCATACTTTCATATCTTATTTCCCCGTTGGCATTTTATTGACTGTTAAATCCATTCAAGAGAGTCTCTCAGGTAAAAGATGCCGCAGACAAACACAACATCTTTTCATGTCGTCGGTTGTGTGAGTTCTCCCTCGACTGGAACTAACGGCGCCTGCTAAACAGCAGAAGTGTAAAGCTGAATGAACACGACGAAGACAAGGTGTGAAGTCACGGACGAGATTAGAATAGTCTGATATCACTGTTGCCAGGCAACATGAAGAGGGGAAATAGTTTCCCCTAAACCAGTTCTTCAGTACACCTCTACTGTTACTCACTCTTAATATACAGTAGCTATCCATCCGTCTTCATGTGTTGAAACGAGACACTGAAAGCCTTGGTCTGGTAATGCTTCTGTGGTGTAAAGACTCCACAGCTACTGTTCATTCCTTAAAGGAAAGGAAATAATCCTCTTTTCAATCAAGAACCAATCAAAGCAATCACATTATGAACTTTGTCTTGCTGCTTGTTTTACAAATGAACCCCTCTTGTGTTCTAGAAACATCAGTACATAAATGCTCTACAGATCCAGTGCTATTATTAAAAAAAATGTAAATAAAAAAAAGATTCCAAGATGACAACAAAAACTTTATAAAGGTTCTATGATGACATAAGAAAAGTTTCTACAATGATATAGCTGAAAGGTATCTCTGATAACATAATAAAAGCTGAAAAAAAAAAAGGTTTTATGATGATATATGATAATAAAACTTTTCTACGATGACTAAAAAACAAAAAAAATGTTCTATGATGACTTTAAAACTAAAAATGTTTCTATGATGACATAAACGAAACAAAAAAAAAGTTCTACAATAACCTAAAATTAAAGACGTTTTTATGATGACATAACAATGAAAACTAAAAAAGGTTCTATGGTGACGAGAGATAAAGAAGTTTCTATGATGACATAACGAAAATTCAAAAAAGGTTCCGCAATGACATATTGACAACTAAAAGGGTTCCACAATGACATAAGATTCTATGATGATATAAAAGAAAAAAGGTAGGCTATCTCTGATGACATAATGTGAACTGAAAAAGGTTTAATGATGACGTAAAATTAAAAATGTTTCTACAATGGTATAACGACAACTAAAAAAAAAAACATTCTACCTTGACCTAGAAATAAAAGCTTCTACGATGACATAGCGAAAACTAAAAAAGTTTCTGTGATGACATAACGAAAACTTAAAAAAGCTTCTACGATTACCTAAAAAAGTTTCTATAGTACGATGACGTAACAAAAAAAATTATATGATGACCAAAGAACTAAAAAATGTATAGGACGACATAACGAAAACTTAAAGCTTCTACGATCACCTAAAATTAAAACGTTTCTACAGTACGATGACATAAAAAAAAAGTTATATGATGACCTAAGAACTAGAACTAGAAGTAGTTTTTAAGAAGACAAAATACAACAAAATTCTACGATAACATAATGAAAAATGGAATCATGAGAATTCAAAAACTCATGGGAACTTAAGAAGGTTGTATTATGACGCAATGAGAACTAAAAAGGTTTAATCAAGCCATTTTCTCCTAAGACACGAGACTGTAAACCTTTTAAAACCTTTATTTTTAAAAATTTAGCAAACAAAATTAGGGTGTAATTGAGAAGACAATAACCAGATAGGAGACAGAGACACACACAGAGAGCGAGAGAGAGAGACAGACACACACAGAGACCGAGAGAGAGAGAGAGAGAGACAGAGAGACACACACAGAGAGAGAGAGAGAGAGAGAGAGAGACAGACACACACAGAGACCGAGAGAGAGAGAGACAGAGAGACACACACACACAGAAAGAGAGAGAGAGTCTGTGCTGATGTTTTAATCAGGACTCTGCTTCTCTCTGGAGGATTCCTGTTCCTGTCTCAGCGTGTAAAGCTGGGTTTTGGCGCATACAAGTGCCGCCTAAAAATAGATCCAATATTCCCC
The DNA here is from genome assembly GCF_023724105.1 of Carassius gibelio. Classification (NCBI taxonomy): domain Eukaryota; kingdom Metazoa; phylum Chordata; class Actinopteri; order Cypriniformes; family Cyprinidae; genus Carassius; species Carassius gibelio. The sequence goes on along the minus strand of NC_068392.1, from coordinate 6,531,035 downwards.
CCTCCCTTCATCTGCTGCTGATGTCAGAAACACTTCCCTCCTTCTTTTCTCTCTCTTATTTTTCTAACATACTCTCTCTCTCATGCTCTTTGGTTCTCTAAAGAACTGTTAATAGGATGTTCTGAACAAGGTGTTTGAAACGGACTGCCCCCTTTCGCAATCCCACGTGTACATTTCTGACAAAGATCGACTGTTTTTCAAGTGCTATAAAATCAATACAACAATCTCCCACTGAATAGTCCCATCTGTGCCATTAGCACTTCACTGTCGTAAACCTAAAATGTCACAAAGCTACAGCCCTAAATAATGATCTTTACATAATTTTATGGTCAGAACTACACACAAGATACATAACCATAAAGAAATGATGATAGGAAATGATTCCCTGTCTGATTCCTGGCAGAGATGAGATGGATGATCAGAGATGTGACTGAGAGAGACTTGTTTGTGATAAACGCGAGGGCATGATGTTGTTTTTAACTGTTCAGGGAGGGTTAGAGTTGTTCGACACGATCCACGAGACACAAACCTCATTGTTTTCTGCTTTCTTCAGCTGCCTGACATCAATATTGATGAGCTTCTCTCACCAGAAGATCCATCATAGCATTTTATGTGGAGGGAACAGATGATGCATTGACTGACCGTTTGTGTCTGTCTGTCTGTGTGTGTGTTTGTGTTGGACGCTTTGTTTGATGCTGGGAATTTTAATGATTCTGCATGGGCTGAGAAGGCAAATCATCACTCAAATCATCTTTTTCTTTTTTTTTTTTGCATCCTTCCATTATCTCTTTCTCCTCTGCACTCCTTATTTCCATTCATATTGCTTTCTTTTTAAATTATCCATAGTCACATATTAGATTTGCATTATGCATACTATACAGTGAGCATACTGTATACTGAAATAGTTTGTATTATGCAGCAGTGATATTTAACACAGTAGTCATCAAAAGACCTCATTACTTTGCATGTTTACTTCAGCAAGCGTGCAGTATGAAAAGTCTTGACTTGATAGGATAGCTGTACACTTGCACTTGTATCATGCAAGTGTGAAGTATGCACATTTTCGCATACATACCTGGACACATGAACTTAATGAGGTCATGCGACAATTTAGTAGGCTACTGTTTGAAATGTTACAAATATATAGCAGCGTGTCATTTTTTTTTTTGCATAGAAAAATATGACTATTAAGCAAGCACCTGTTTGAACTGTTTACGGTTGCATACTGAAACTATTTTTTTATTTTTTTTATTTTTTTGGAAACAGTATGCTAGTATTCTATTCTGAATAGAGCCCATAACTTTGGCTACGTTTGGAATATTAGCATACAACTACATAAAGCACAGAATGTACTAACAGTACTATGCTACATTATTGTCAAAATATGAATTACTGTGCATGTTTACTTCAAGTATGCAGTGTGCAATTTATTCATAAGTGATATCAAAGTATGTTCAGAATACAGTACTAGCATGCAGCAGAAGTGTTTCAATTAGTAGCATACATCATTAAGTGCATGTTTCGCTTAATGATGTCATGTGACAACAATTTAGTATGCTACAGTTAGAAATGTACAGTACATGCTACATTGTCAATAAACCTCATTACCTGGTTTGTTTACTTCATACTACTACAATATTTGAAATGTTTACAGTTTTAAAAACAATGCATAGTTTACAGTATATACTACAGAGAGTTTGCTAATCTGTTCTGAAAACTCCCTTGATTTCCATCTTCAGTATGAACTGCTGTTTAATAAAACAGTGCAGTTGACTGCTATGAACGTCACGGTGTGCTCAGTATGATGGCGTCTCTCTGTTTCTCTTCTCCAGGATGACTTCCTGTACAGCGTCTCAGTTATCAGCGGGGTGGTGTGCGCCCTTCTGTCCGTCTGTAAGTTCATGCTGGGGAAAGTCCTCACCAGCAGGGTTCTCATCACCGACGGTACGTTTCCCAGAAACCCACCGGGTTACTGTGGTGATATGCCACCCTGCTTTATTATTCACAGTGCCATGCAACGTGTCTAGTCTGATTTCATCTTAGCTCCTCCCATTTTGACTTCTGACCAGCTGGAAGAAGCAGGATTCCACACCTGAACTATATTTGGCTTAATAAACAAATTCCTTCAAATTACAAAAAGAATAATACTTTCAAAACATTAACGCTTATGACGTTACAATCACATTACAGATGTTAAGTCGGTTACAAAAATGAACACACCCACTGTTGTTCCAATCCGTTTCCTTTCGTGAAACATGAGATGTTTAGCAGAATGTGCATTTTTTCCATATACTGAAAGATGGAAAGATGGTCAAGCTCCAAAAATGAGAAAAACTATGTTTTTATGGCTTCAGAGGACTTAAAATACAAGTCAAGTTTAGTAGAGGCTACTTTTATGGTGGTTTTATGGCATTTTCATTTGTTAATTTAAAAGAAACGTGAAAATACTGGAAACGAAAAGGCAACGGACAAGTAGATAGACAGATGAGCAGATGGAGAGCACAGAGACAGACATACATATACATAATTTATATATATATATATATATATATATATATATAGAGAGAGAGAGAGAGAGAGAGAGAGAGAGAGAGAGAGAAACAAATCCGAACAGATGGACATGTACACAAAAAAAAAAAAAAAAAAAATCTTGTTTAAAAAGTTTAATAAAGTAAAAAATTAAGCTAATGAACGTTTAATTAGAAGTTTAGCAAAAAAGTTAAATAAAATGTAAAAAAAAATTAAATACATTACTGAGTTAATCAGGTACTACAAAGAAACCGCAAGTAGAATTAAACATGAAATTCTATTTAGAAAATGTATATATTTTCTTGTAAAACGCACTCTTTATTTAATCTTTATTTACACACTTCAACTTTCAACGTGGCAAACAGTGCACTCTATTTTGACATGTGTGACTTCAATTCATTAAATCACACACCAACACACAGTCTGACAGTAATCGCTAATGTCAACCAGCAAGCGTTTCAGTAGCACAAACACACACCCATCGTGAATGAGTGAATCGCCCGCCAGCTAAACCTTGTGTGTGACGTTCACCAGCTGTCCAAACATCTACTACTACTGCACCAGCTTTTACTGATCATCTCAAAATACAATGATTTAAAGAGGTTTAATTAGTTAGCTTTGGTAAAAAGAAAAGTTAAAAAAGAGAAGCAAAAAAAAAAAAAAGATAAAAATGTGTTTCATTTTCATTTAGTAAGTTTAGCTATAAAAAAAAATAAAAATGTTTATCTTTTTGTAGTTTTATGTTTAATTATTTTAGCTAAAAACAGTTTTACATTTTAGCAAAAAGAGAATGTTTTTGATGGCTAATGTTTAACTGGCAAGTTATATTTAAAAAAAGTTAAAGTTTAACTAAAAATCTCAGCTGTACGACTTTCTTTTTTTCTGTGGAACACAAAAGTACAATGTTAAAAATTATTGTAATTTAAACTGTAACATTTTGTAAAAACGCTTACGGGAAAAAATAACTGATAATAGGTTAACAGTAAGTTCCTGTACTATATACCGGGAAAAATAGTAAAAGATCTAACCAGACATTTCATGTAATTTTACAGTAAATTGCTGTTAGTCTTACAGCTTTTAGAAGTAAAACAGAACAAATCAATGTATAATTTACAGTCAAAAACCGTAAACTGAAATTCCCAGAATTCACTGCGTGACACTCCACTTTTGAAAGTATTTTGTTTAAATAATCATGTATTTAATAGTTTTTGTTAGGAGTTAGGAGCCCAAATTTGGGCTTTGTTACATCGTCTGTTGTTTAATGATATTAATACGTTTATTGCATTATTTAAATATCATGTCTACATTCAAATTTTCTTGTTTGTAAATTACAGCTTTATACTGTAAAAAAAGTACTGCATATGACTGTAAATGTGTTTACAATTTCTCAGTATTTTTTTACAAAATCATTTTGTAAAAATGGAAAAAAAAAATTTTATAGTGTAGACATTTAGCAGAATGTTCACGTTGCTCTTTCCACCTTTTTTTTTTTTTACATGTATGTAATTGTTCATTTGCAGGTTTTAACTCTCTAGTTGGCGCCGTCATGGGATTCTCCATCCTGATCAGCGCCGAGGTGTTCAAACATGAACCTAGCGTCTGGTACCTGGACGGGACTATCGGGGTTCTGATCGGACTGATCATTCTCGCCTACGGAGTCAAGTAAGAGTCCAAAACCAATTAAAATTTGGAAAACATGAAGGCGCACTAAGTAAACAGAGTCAGTTTGAAGTGTAAAAGCAAAAAACGTTACTTTAAAGAGTTTATAAAATAACAAAAATTAAATAAACCAAGGCTAAAACAATAGACTCTTAAATACAAACAAAAAAAATTACATAAACAACAAATTTCCTAAACCTTCAAATGAACACAGAAATATTCTAATTCAAAATATTAACAAAAACTATAATGGTGCTAAAATAGCACACAGACTTTAATAACAACAGAAAGTACTTTGTTTATTAAACAGCTTTGTGCTACGCTAAGATCTTTAACAAACAGTCGTTTAATAATGTCGTATACTCTTGAGGGATTTCAGGCATGACTCTGTTTGTCTTTGGTGCAACTGTAAATATGCTTCAGCCCTCTGAAAGGGACGCTAATGATGTAGAGTTTTGTTGGTTAAATAGCTCATATCATTTCAAGTAATTATTATAATAACACTACCCTAGAGACTGTAATTAGAGCTTGACTCAATGTAATAGAAATGTACCATGCACATACGTCGAAGATTCAGGGATTCATATGAGAAGTCAGCGTCATCTGGAAGATTTCCCACTGCTAATCGAACGCTGAATGACTCGACAGAACTGAAGCTGGAATGTAAATCTTTAAGCTGCAAACACCACCAGCTGTGACTCTTTCCCAAAAGCACACAGTGTTTGTTAAGCGGAGGTCGTTTAGTTTGAAGTGACAGGCTTCGTCCTTCGGAGGTTAGAGTTTAGCATTGTTATCGTGCCGTACTATGCCAGTAGTTTATTTATTAGTTATTGTACCTTGTAAAGTCAAAAAAAATTAGGCCTAGATTTGAGGTTTATGTAAAAATTTCCATACATTTGGATTACTCCGATTTAATATAAACTTCATTGTTTTCACAATTACTAGATTTATGCTCGAAGCAAGTTGAATAAATGCATTTTAAAACTAATACTGTAGATGCAAATAGATAGCTTTTTTTTCTTATTCTCACTGGTTTGATTGAAAAATACTTAACACACTGAGTTTATTGGTTTATGATAAAACTGTATTATTCAAATGGATGTACATTTTTACATGCAGTTCAAATGCATACATTTTATTTTGGGCCTAAATATTTGTGTGTGTGTTTGTGTGTGTGTGTTTGTGTGTGTGTGTGTGTTTGTGTCTGAGAAGGGAAGAAAAGCCAAACATATGTAAGAAAATGAACTATAGATCAAAACCATATAAAGTTCAATTAATTAATTGACAGTATGATTTTAGCATCAATGAGGTACTGGTCTAGTTCTTTATTTTATTAATTTTTTTAGCATTTTTATTTTTGTATTTCTCATTTAAATCATTTTGTGCTGTATTTTTAATTGTCTTTTTTACTTTAGTTCAGTTTAAGTTGTTATTTTAGTAAGTTAAACTAAAAGAAAATGGGAGCTATTGCCTTGGCAATTAGTTAAAATAAAATGTTCTTACATTTTATTACTTTACTATATTTCAGTTACCATTTATTCATATTTCAAATAATAAACATGTTTTTACTGGTTTTGGTTCTACTCGATTATAATAATCCTTAAAATCGAATAGGTGTTGAAATAACTTTTCTATAGATAAAGTTTTTTTTTATTTATATGTGAAAATATTTTAGATAAACTTTGTTAAAACATTCTAATCATTTACGAGACGTTTAATATATGCATATTTCATATAGCCACATAAGCACTAATCACTTGGTCATGGCCAAGCTAGTTTAACTAGCTTTTACAAATTTGAGCAATCTTGCCTGATGTGAAAATGAGTGAACTCACACTTCTGTTTCTCCGTCAGGTTGTTGAAGGACATGGTGCCCCGTGTCAGGCAGACGAGACATTACGAGCGCTTCGAGTAGCGATTCTGATTCTGGACGACCCAACACACACATACACACTCCTGTGGAGATTCTCCTGAGAGGAAAACACACACACACACACACTTTACCTGCCTCAGGGCAAACACAGCCACTAATTCCCCCTGTAAATATGGATCTGAAAGGGAATAACTCAAAATTAAATGCATAAAATTTGTGTTATATCGTTTGAGATGGCAAATAGCCATTGGGCTGAAACAAGACAGATCTCAGAATGTATATCATCTGATATAGAAAACCCAGCTTCATTGCATTGAGTTATGTGTGTGTGTGTGTGTGTGTGTGTGTGTGTGTATATATATATATATATATATATATATATATATATATATATATATATATATATATATACACACACACACAGATTAAGAGATAAGAGGTTTATCAGGTAAACTTAACACAGATTGTCATTTTGGTCTAAGTTAAGTTTCTATTTATTTTAGTAGTTATTATATTTAGTAAAGTTTGTTGCATCTGTAAAATGTTCACATCAAATAGACTAAAATTACATAAGAATTCATTAGTTGTCTAACATTCCATTTCTCATTATAGAAATTCCAATTCAATTTCACGGTGGAAAAGCCAAAAAACTTCATATAAAATCGAGTAGAGATCTCACTGAAAGTGTAAAAATTGAAGTTATGCCAAAATAAACGCAAGGGGTGCTGAAACTACATTTTTGTAGATAATAAAATGACTCGGAGTTGTTTTCTTCACAGAGACCTTATAAAACTTTAATTTGTGTCTTTTAATCCTTGTTAAACGTGCCATTGTATCATCAACATGAACTTAAAAGCATAATATTCAACAAACAGGGCATTTTCATATCTTATACTATTGTAACTTATTAAAAACATAATACATGACGAAACTTTCTGTACTTAATGCCTACAAACGAATTGCTAGAAACCGCTTCGTTTGCTAGACCTCGCGTAGTTTCATCTTTCGCACTCCATTGAAACGGTAAAACTCTGTGAAGTTCATTTGTTATAGCTTGATCCAGCCTTGTATATAGCTTTTGGTGAAACTTGTACTTGTATTAAATGGCACGCAAAAGTTACTCACACAGTAACGAAGCCTTAAAACTTGACCCTTCATGATGTGAAGTTATATGTTCTGAAGTATTACTTAGACTGTTGTAATTTTGACATGAAATTTGGCTTTTTTAAATGTCTATCTAGTTTCTGAGCATTTTATGTAGCAAATATATTATAGCTCCGTGAAGCAGATGAACGTAACAGTGACATTGCAGACGGTCCAATCGCGTATGTGCTATTCAGTGGCAGTTCATAGTTCATTTGTCGGTGGAAAGCAACGTTTGTGCTTTTGGAGAAGTGTATGACTTATGCTGTTTTTTTTTTCAGGTGTGTGGTTGGGTTCACTGCTCTGTTCTTTATTGACATGTTAAATACTTTGAGCCCTCGTCAGAGGGACTACACATAAGCACACAGCCCTGCAAACGAGACTTTCTTTGCACGGTTGCTGAAACCACATGTAGACGTGTGATTAGGACTTAAATGAGAAGTTCGGCCAAAAATATCTGAGCAGTCTCTCACCCGCAGTCCAACCAAGATATGTTTAGCATTACATCACTTGTTCACCAATGGATGCTCTGCAGTGAATGGGTGCCGTCACCTCACAATAATCCACAAATAATCCAGCAGTCAATTTAAGAGTCACTTCTGGCCAAAACCCATAACGTTTAACTCATAAACCATTAATTAAAAATACATTTAAAAAGTGTCTTTTCCCGCCAAAATATTTAGTTTAGAACTTTTTTGAACGGTTTCGGTTTGCAAACCGTGCAGATTTCTCTCTTGATTCAGACAAACTGTAGAAAGCAATATTTTGGATAGAGGACTTGTATTTTAGCCTGAATCAACAGTTTGAGGTTTAAAACGTCTTAATACAAACACACAGCTTTTCACTTCACAAGACATTAAATGATGGACTGGAGTTGTGGATTATTGTGATGTTTTTCATCAGCAGTTTGGACTCTCATTCTGACGGCACCCATTCACTGCAGAGGGATCCATTGGGGACCATTTGATGGAATGCTATATTTCTCCAAATCTGTGTTTTGATGAAGGAACAAAATCATCTATATCTTGGTTTGCCTGAGGGCGAGTACATTTTCAGGAAATTCTCAGGTTTTGGTTAACGATTCCTTTAAAACCAAAGCCCAAAAATAATGGGATTGGGGCCATTATTTGGTTAAAAACTGAATTTGCACCATTGCTCCAAGAACAAATGCTGACAAAAGCCGATGTAAATTCACGTGGAGCTGAATGTCATGTGATACATGAATGTATATACAACTGTGTTGCTGTGGAGTACACATGTATATTTACACAGAAATGTCTGTTGCACAGAAAAAAAGTTTATTTGAAAAATAAAGATATATCCTACTGATTCCTCATAATGAATGAAAAACTTTTTTTTTTTCAATTAATGTCCATCTTAAAATCCATCATAACGAATGTAAATCACCTCCAAAACACAAGAACAATTTAAAAACAAACCTCGGGTTGAACAGTTTACAAATGATGTGTGAATGCCTTTCAATTTAAAACATAACAAAAGCAATTATTATTAACAGCAACGTAAACCAGAACAATTGTAAAAAAATAAAAAATAATAATTGGTTCCATGATTGGGGTTTCATTCCAAATTTTTCCCAACAGCAGTAGTTAGTACGTAAAAATTACTCACAATGATTTTTAATAGACTAATATTTTAATAAAACATTTGACGGTCATTAATACGAATAGCTACAGCTAAGCCGTACGAAAACAAACGGTGGCATCCTTCATTCTGTAAACCAAATGTAGTGACTTTAGTCATCTAGACATATATGTGACCCTGGACTACAAAACCAGTCCCAAGTGAAATTTAGATTTATACATCATCTGAAAGCTGAATAAATAAGCTTTCCATTTACTGAATTTGTCCAAATGAATTTTTAGCAATGCATATTACCAATCAATATTGAACAGAAGGAAATTTCCAAAATATCTTCATAGAACATGATCTTTACTTAATATCCTAATGATTTTTGGCATAAAAGAAAAATCTATAATTTAGTTTTTTTTGGCTATTGCTACAAATATACCCAAGCGACTTAAGACTGATTTTATGCTCCAGGGTCACATATTAGTCTGATTGTGGGATTTTGCGTGTCAACAACCACTAAACGCTTGGCGAGACTATTTTGCGCTAAATGCCGAACAACTCTATTTCAGCTATTAAACTACTATTTCGGCTTTTAGCTGGCTAGCATTTGACCTCCAGTGCTTGCTCTTTTGTAAGGAAAACAAACCAGACAGTTCTAGTAACCATCAGAAGGCACCTCATGAAACAAGATGAAACAATAGCTCGGCTGAAGACCATCTGTTTACATACAAACGTACAGATCTCGACAGAGCGGAAACGTAAAACTATCGTATAAGTTAAGAGTGGAAAACTAGAAGAGACCCATCTATATTTACAAATGTGCAAATGTGTACAGAAATCATACACTGGATAAAAACATCAAATGAGGATTTGCTGGCTTTTGAAATTACAATGTTTGTCCAGAGTTTTGACAATAAAGGAACTCATGATATGTTATGCTGTACTATTTCCATATTACATTCAGTAAAGTTTTACAGCAAAAACTTTACGTTTTAAATTTGTTTTTGTTAGTTTTTTTTTATAGTAGTTAAGTTTTCAGTTTTTTTATTGAAACTTTGTAGTTAAAGAATTACAAATAATTTTATTAAAGGGATACAATTCTGCTATCATTTACTAAACCTCAAGTTGTTCCAATCCTGTTTGAGTTTCCTTCTTTTGTTGAACACAAAGGATATTTTGAAGAATGTTTGTAACCAAACTCTTAACGGTAGCCAGTGACTTGCATAGTAAATAAAATACTACGGAAGTCAATGGGTACCGTCGATTGTTCAGTTACCAAAATTCTTCAAAATATCATCTTCTGTGTTCAACAAAAGAGAGAAACATACAGAAACAGATCCCTTTAAGTATTAACTTAATAATAAAAATAAATTTAGTTCTGCCGCATATATATATATATTTTTTAGTTTTTTCAGACAGTACTCTGGACAAGCATATGCACGTATACTTAAATTAGTCTGATAAATAATATTTCCCTCTATAAAGAAACTTCTCTTCTATAAATAGACACGTAGAAATCAACAGGCAGAGATAAAGGTCTGTATACAAAATAAATGTAAAAAACGTTATTGTACAGTGTTGTAATATCTGACAAATCTTCGCTATAGTGCAGTTTCATTCCAAAACTCTAAACAATTCTAATTTTGACATTTTACGATATTAAGCAGGCAAATTCAAAAATATCGCGCAAAATAAAATGAAATGAAACAAAGGCCAATCTGCGTTTTTAACACAAAATAAAGTAGTTCATCCTAGTAATGTACAATTAGTTTTTATACAGATATAGATTTCTTTTTTTATACAAATAAAGATAATTTTACAGAAATATCTATGATCGTATTGGTTTTTACTTTATACACATACAGATCATCTGAAAGCTGTGATATAATGTTCATTCAGGTAAACTGGGCAATATTTAGCAAATTTACGCGACAGCAAAGTACGTCCCAATTTAGTTGAATTCAGTCTAGTTTAACATTTAGTTTGGTCAGTTGGTTTGCGCCCTACTTCATACTGGCTGGTTTGCGACGTGTGGATTTCACTAAAACATCTCATCTGGCAGTTGACTAGTTAGTAGTACTGCGATATTTAACGTGGATCGTGACTAACACCGAAAATTCGCAGTGTTAGCATCTGCTGTTAATAAGTAAACTACCGTGCAGAAAAACAAAAGATTTCCTTGTGTTTACGTTTTAGCATCTGTTATTTACATGTGAACGCGTCATATCACGGAGCCAGTACACGGAAAGTCCAGTTACAGTGTAAAACTGGGGAAATTTCCCCAATAGCAAGTGCATTCGCACACTAATAAACACGCACTCAGTTTGAGTCCTCAAAATGGTCAAAAGATGATTTTCAGAGTCAGTCACCAGACTTGGTCCAATGATGAAAGTCACCTTAGCGAGAGAAGAAAAAAAACAAAAACAGTAGAATGAAGAACTGGGCTAATAAACGTCACATCAGTGTTTCCTCCATGCCAGCAGGGGGCAGTGTACAGTTCTGATTCCCTAGAATCCACTTCAAGTATGTCAGCCTGAAACTAGTTCAAGTTTGTGTGAAAAAAATAAAAATGAAATAAAATAAATTCCAGCAAAATAAATACTTTTTTTCCTCTTTCCATCCTTCGTTTTTTTCGGCCAAGAGCCGAGAGCTGCCGCACTCCAGCTTTTCCATTTCTTTCTTTTTTTGAGTTTATGGGAATAAAACGAGAGTTGAATTCCTCTGAAATCTTTAATCGAATTTCCGCACATTACAACACTGGCTCTGTCAGTATTGCGCTGTGTAATAGTCCGGTCCCGTCCAGTACAGCGGGTGACAAACCGCCGGGTTGGTCGTATGGGGTTGCTGAAGTGTGTGTGGTGCGCGTGTGTGTGTGTTATAAGCAGTCCTTGCACAGCGCCACCTGTCCTTTCATGTAGTCTCTGCAGGGACAGATGCGTGTGAGGGACTGATGGGCCCCGGCGCAGCTGAACAGTAGCAGGTCTGACTGGAACACACAATGCCCCACCGATTCGCTGAAGGCGGGGACGACGATATCACTGCTGGACTCCACCGTCTTACACTCCACACCATACCTGCAGTGAAGAAACCAAAGAGGACATGACATGAGATCACCAAAAATCATGGTCATACATTTTATTATTATGTTATTTTACCATGGTAATATAATGATGTCTCAGACACACTGCCATGGATTAATTTATGGAAAATAACTTCTAATAAGTAATATGTAATTAAAATAAGCATAATTATAAAATACAAATTAATATATTAAACATAAAATATATGTAAAATATTCAAGCTGTATTTATGAGGGAATTTTTTTTTATATGGATCTAATAATATTTATATTCAAATATTAAATATCCTTGCAATTACAATATATACATTATAATTTATTAAATTACATAAAGAAATAACTGAAAATGTACCTAATAAATTATATTAAATTTATAACTAAATACTGAAGTATTTATTCAATATTAATATTAACTTAATATTATACATTCATTTTATTATTTATTAATATATTATATAATTTAATATTATATGACACATTAAACCATATATATAAATACATTGTACTTATGGAAAATAAAGGAAAACTAAATTAATATGCATCTGATAAATATGTACATGCAAATATTAAAATATGCATAATTTTAATACATTATGAATATATATAAATTAAAATAATAAAACTTGAAACGCATGGTAAAATCTAAATATGCATAAATTGCAATAAAAAAAATATGCATAAAGAAATTAATATTCTGCAATATAACTCTACAGGAGAAATAAAGGGTCTGTGACATGCAGCGCTCTCTGCTGTCTGGATGAAGAACTGCAGTGTTTACCTGAACAGATCCTTGTCTTTATTGAGATGCTGGAAGAAAGAGGGTTCACAGATCAGCTGCTCTTCCTGACACACCTGCTTGCAGGATTTACCAGCCGGAGCCAGTTTGACCTGCATGGCGCTGAGAGGAGGCCACATCACCTGACCATGACAGAAATCCTGCACACACACACACACACACGCAGGGGCGGTTCTTTACAGATCAAGCGTGCATTCTTTGCATGACAGGCACAGGTATGTCAGATCTGATTATAGTGTGTGAACAGCGGAAGTGGAACGAATCACACACACCTGAAATGTCCACAACACACAGTCAAAGTTACCTGGTTCTCGATGAAAGCGTTGACGCGCTGTAACATCCCCTCACAGGTGAACTCGTACGGCAGATACGGCTCGATCTGAAACAAAGCATCACACGTCACATGACACCGCTTAGAAGTGTGTATGTGGGGGATTCTAAGTGCATGTGGCTCTGTGTGTGTGTGTGTGTGTACAGTATAAGTACCTTCTGACTGAGGATGGTTTTAATGGCGTTCTCCACCTCTGCTGGATCATCTATGTTGACGGTCCAGACATGCGGCCGTCCGATGTAAACCTCAGCATAAGGGTGCTGGGAGGTCAGCTGGGGTCAAAGGTCAAACACACATCAGAGACCGCCCCTTCTGACCACAATAGAACCTCAGCACAATGATCATGAACGAACAGAACTGAAGTACCTCTCGGAGTGTGGGCTTGCCCTTGAAGAAATCGGTGTTTTTGCTGCTTTTAGGCGGGTCGAACCGCGGGTTGAGGAACGTGCAGCCATTGGCTATGGCCTCCAGAGGGGCGGGGCCCTCGTACGGGAAGGACAGTCCGACAAAAAGCTGCACAACAAACAAGAGATTCACAATCCCGTCATTTGATCCTTGTATGCATAACAAAACATTATTATATCAAATATTACGCTAATCACATAAACACAGAATTCACTATTAACATGCTAATTATTATTCAGAATAAAAAGTTGCATCGAGAGATGTCTTTCATTGATTCCTAAAATGGAAATGAGCGATTTCTGGGACATTTTAAACAAGCTCCCAAACAAACAGTGCATTGATGGAAAGCTGGCGGCTGACTCCCAGAGCCAAAGCAGATCTACCTGCACAGCTGCGCTCTCTACAAAACCAATCACAAGCTGACAATCGACACACACACACACACACACTGAGCTAGACCACTTGAACAAATGTTTCAATGTGGCTAGCAGAGGCCACAATCATGTGTTTGTGAAGTGTGCTGCTCGGGGTCACACAATGAGCTGGCTGTGTCCGGCCGGACAGATGACCACATGCTTACACACTGAGATTCACTAAACACCAAAGTTAGTTTAACCCCATTTACCTCACAAGAAGAGTTAAAAAGCACTGTAAATGTTGTTTTAATTAACAAATTCAAATAAATACAGGTAGTCTGCAGAGTTCATATATATATATATATATATATTTTATGCATTTAGTATTCAATATATAATATATAGTGTGTGTGTGTGTGTAAATAATAACAAAATAATACAGCTATTAATGCACAATTATTAGATTTATAAATTATAATTATTATTATAAATACTAAAGTTAACACATTATTTTAATTATTTTATTATAAAATCAAATGATAAATTATATATTTTATTTAGATTTTTAGTATATGGGTCAAACACGAAAAAGTGTTTAAGCATAAAAAAAAAAAAAGTGTAATACTGCTTTAAACTGTTGTTGACCCCCCCCCCAAAAAAAAGTTTTCCGTTTTATTTAATTGCAATCTTGTTTTTGGTTTTCTGAGCAAAAAATAAATATCATACATTTTGCCCTGATTTACAGAAGACACCCAGTAAAATGTCATTCAGTGTATCAGTCTTGTCAGGCATATTTAACACAAAAATCTATATATGGCATATTACAAGACTACTTTCACCCCAAATACAAATTTGTCAGTAAGATTTTTTTACTAATTTAAAACACAATAAAATTTAGTATGCTCCATTATTCCTTTAGATATTTTAATATGTACACGTCAGAATAAACATGTTGTTTGAATTTTTGCATAAATATTGTGTTACACTGAATGACAATGTAACATTATTTCAACCAAATTTTGACATTTTATTCTCCAAAAACTTATTTAAAACCTTTAAAGTAGACATTTTAATTACATTTAATGTGCTTTCTATGGACACAATATATATATATATATATATATATATATATATATATATATATATATATATATATATATATGATTGTATAATCGTGAGCTCTCTCTTTCTCTTTCTCTCTCTCTCTTTCTCTCTATATATATATAGTTAATATTAATGTATAATGTATGACATGGCTAATAATATTAACAAAACACAATAAATGAATATTTTAAATGAAATTATATATTGTATTGAACTTTGATAATCAAAATGATTTATAAACTTATAACCCAACTATTAATCAAACATACACACATAACTAGTTGAACAAAAACAACAACAACAATTACTTTGCATAAAAGTTTTAAACTTTCTGTGGTTGAACTTCTATTGTTGACCAACAGGGGGCAGCAGAGAGTTAGTGAAACGAGCAGGCTTCATGAAAAGTCAAGTCTTCTTCAGGAAGTGTGGCAGGAGCGCGTTCAGGCGAGTTTAGAGAACATTTGCATGATCACTCTCCCTGTACAGACATGGCCAAAAACCTTTGGCAGTGACACAAATGTTGTGTTTTGCAAAGTTTGCTGCTTCGGTATTTGTAGATTGTTTTTCAATGTTTCTATGGTATACAGAAAAGCATGTGAAATGGTGCTCCAACATGCTGAAAAAAAAGCCAAACTGCTCATGGATCGTTGCTGAAGAAATCTCCTTCAGGAAGTTTTTATATCATTCTTTATTAATTTCTGGGGCATAATTATGGGAGTCTACTCCCTTGGTTGAAAAGCAACCTCACACATGGATGGTCTCAGGATGCTTCACAGTTCACATCTTCACCACAGAAAATAACTTTGCACCAGTCTTTTTTTCTTTTTTTTAGCAATTATTTAAAGAGCATCCGATCACTCTACACAATAATCTAGAAACAATGTGAATGAACACCACAACAGCTTAAGCAGCGAACATCGCAAAACACAACAATTTACATCACTGCCGAAACCTTTTAGCCATGACTGTATGTAAACGAAGCGGCCTCGCTCTCGGGACTTTGCATGAAGTTTAAACAGCAGGGAAGGAGATAGTAAAGCTCAGAGTGAGTAAGAAGGCAGAGACGGAAGGAAATATAAGCTTGAGAGAAACAGCAGAACATCACGTCCTCTCTTTTGGGTGATGTTCATGCCACACACTGACCACAAAGTCAATGAACGTCATCGTGCAAGCGCAGGGCAGATTTCACACTTAGCTTTCAAGCATAGAGAAACGGCACAGACTTGTTACACTGATCTATAAACTCAAAACACACATGAGAAAGTCCTCATAAACGACTGCACAGGCCATATTCAAGTGCTTCAGAAACAGAAGGAGTGTGTTGATTCAGACCTTGGTCTCCCGCAGGAGGAACTGGAGGTCGCGTCCGCTGAGGATGCCGTGGTTCTTCACGTAGGCCGGCAGGTGGACCGTACTCGTGCCGTGGACCGTGCCGTGCACTTCCATGTACGAATGAATGATGTCCAGGTATTTCTTTTTATCCTAAAACACAAATACAGACACGTGCGTGTGAAAAATGAGTGACGCTGCTTGATGAATAAAATTAAAGTAGTTTTATTGTGGCTCTCGAAAAATCCTTTTGCATTTCCGCTGATGTAATCAAGACCATGTGGGCGGGGCTAAATATGAAAAAACTCTGAATTATATTATATTACAGGTAGTCTTTAGTATTCATAAAATTAATATTCAAAATATTTATATATATTATATTGCAATAAATAAAACAAATGATAACATTATATGTATTATACATTTATAATTATACTTTATTATTTAATCAAATTAATAAATTATAGCAAATTTATAAAATATAAAGTGCATAATATTTTTTTTTTCACTAATAAAAGCAAGATCATGTTAGCGGGGTTAAATAGTTCTTAAACTCTGAATTCACATTGATAATTATCTTTATTTAAAAGAGAAATACTTATAAAATTACAAATTATTTAATTTATTAAGAAACTATTATATATTAAATTTATTAACCCTAATGAAAGTCAAATTATTCATAGAAAATATAATTAATAGTATAATGTTTGTATAATAAAATAATTGAAACATTTTATTTTAGCTGATGTAAGCAAGAACATGTTGGTCCATGCATTTAGTTTTTATTATTAATAATCTTTATTTGAAAACAATTTACATTAAATATATAAAATAATGATTTATATTACGATCCATAAAACATTAATAATAATAATGCAAATATTGAAAATATTTGTATCAGTAAAAATTACAATTGTTTTGTTATTAAATTATATAATCAAAATGAACCATAATAATAACAACATTAATATATGAAATATGCTATAATATTGATATAAAATATATTGATATTATACTATAAAATATAGTAGTAATATTGCTATTCAGAGTAAAATAATTACAACAAACAATATTATTGATGCAAGCAATAATAATGGTAATATTGGATCATTTTGGGATATTTTTGTCTCAAGTTCTGAACCGTATTGAGACATTCTGTCACCAGATTTGCGTGACTGGAGCCAAAAGTCCCCAGGAAGCAGAAAACACAAACAAAAAGGTGATTTTTTTTTTTTTTTGCCTCTCAATCTGAGCTAGTTTTAGAAGAGCAGAAGTGCAAAAGCAGACAGGAAGAGTCAGACAGGACTCTGGGGGTAAAGCACAAGATGAAGAGGATAAAATGAAGCTTCTTCTTTACAAATGCTCAAAGAATACAAAGATGCATACTTCCTGTCGGAGGATGGAAACAGAAATAGAACCAGTCAGTGTGTGTGTGTGTGTGTGTGTGTGTGTGTGTGTGTGTCTAAGCAAGGTCACCAGAAAATGGTGAGAGTTACACTCAAATAAAATAAAAAATGTTTTATACACATACATACATGCATATATACATGCATATATATATATATATATATATATATATATATATATATACATGCATATATATATATATATATATATATATATATTTATATATGCATGCATTACAAATAAAACAATAGGTAATTTTTAGGACTTTTTAATAACTGTTATACATGTATGTGTGGTAAATCATGTTTCTATATATTTAAATATATTTTATTTGATATATTTTAATAGTAAAAATACATTAATAAATGTGTTAAAAAAATAATTACAATCAAAATTGCATTAAAATTAAATTTTATTATTTATTTATTTATATTTTATTTGATATATTTTAATAACAAAAATACATTTAAAAATTTAAAAAAATAATTAATCAAAATTGCATAATGTAAATTTAAAAAAGATTAAGGGAAACAAGTAGAAGTCAAAAAACTACTACTAATTGGTTAATTACAAATTTGTTATTTAAAAAATAAATTAAGAACCAAATAATATTGTCTTGAGCAAATTTGTGAACAATTTGATACAAATGTACAATTAGTATTTTCAAATACATTTTTTATAATAATGTTTAGTCTGGATATATTCCGTCTTGTATTCTTATGTATGATACACATCTGTGAGTTATGGCATCTCAGATAGGTCAGAACACACACACACACACAGACACACACAGACACAGAATATAAATTATCTGCTTGTTTAATCATCAGTTAGTTCCTTGTTTTATGGGACATATGAGCTGAAAATGCCAACACAGCATGCAAACACTGCGTTTGTGTGAGACAGCAGCTACAAAGCGTAAAAATGTGCATTTTTTGGTGTTTAACCAAGCATGTTTCATTCCTGTGTGTGTGTGTGAATGTGTGTGTGTGTCTGTTTGTGTGCGAGAGAGAGTAAAACCAACCGCAGAAAAGCATCTGTGTTTGAGACAGAACATAAACACACAGAGATGCATTACATGTGAACTTGTAGCGCCAATAACACAATGAATGTATGTGTGTGTGTGTAAAGAAACAGCCAAGACTTTATTTGCATTTCAAAAGCCTATACACATATCCTCTGATCTCTAGACGACACACACACACACACACACACACACACACACACACACACACACACGCCCTGATTCAGGGTCTATGCTCAAGTTTGTTTCCATGGAAACCAGTACTTGAGAGGCTGTGCAATAGCAGGAGCCTTTCTCTTTCTCTCTATCGCTGGGTGAAGGATGGCATCAGTAAAATTGCATGAGGTTAAACGCGAATGCACTGCTCCTGGAATTGCATCAGTCTTTCGCAGCCTCTTTCTGACCCTAAAAAATGTAACTGGACTTTTTTTGTTACTGTATCTTTAAGAGATGTAAATGAGCTCCATTGCGATTAGCTAACCTCTGCATACTAGCAAACGTAACTTCACAAAGGAAAAAAAAAATCATAATATGACTCTTTTTCATCCTGCGATGTAGGAGTAAAAAACAACAACACAAAAAACCTTTCCCTGAGATTAAATACGAATTGTCCATACTAGGACTATTATTGCCATGTTGTGCGCCAAGACTGAGCAAAGTTCCCTGAGGTTAATCAAGAATGCAATGTCACTATAAAGGCATCTATATTTATATATTTCCTTTTTCTGACTGTTAGAACTAATTGGGCTGTTTTTATCAATGTATCTTTAAGATATGTAAATGAGCTCCTTTGCGATTAGCCATCCTCTGTGTGCTGTAAAATTTCACTTGCAAACTTTTGCGTCGAAGAGAGCAAGAAAGAAATAGCATTATACTTAACATGACTCTTTTCATCCCGTGTGTTAAAAATCACTAAAAGTTGCCGATTTTCGCAAAAAAACTTCCAATGTAAACGCATCTATTTTTCGCAACCCTTTTGCTGAACCTTAGAATGAAACAAACTGTTATTTTTTTCTCTCTTTTTTTTTCGGGACTGTACCTTTAAGATATGTAAACTAGTTTTTTTGTGTATTGCGTACTGGCAAACTTCACGCAAACTTTCATTTTGTGTCAAAGACAACAATAATAATTTTATCCATGATATGGCTCTTTTCAACCCAAGTCGTTTGCCAAAAATACACAAAAACGTACCGTTAAAATTAAACTGGCTGTTTTTGTTACTGTACCTTTAAGACATGTGAATGAGCTCTGTTGCGATTACAATTTTAACGGAAATTTTCATTTCAGAGAAAGCAAGAAAATAATCAGTTGTCAATCATTTGGCTCTTTTCATCCCATGTAATTCGCCATAAATGCGCCCCCACCCCCCACACCCCGAGGTTAAATGCAAACCTTAAAATGAAATGTTCGGTTATTGTTACTGTACCTTTAATATATGTAAATGAGCTCTTCTGCGATCTTTTAACCTTGACGTACTGGCGTACTTCATGTTAAAACGTTTGTTTCATAACCAAGAGAGCATGAAAAATTATGTTATTCATAACATGACTCGGTTCATCCAGTACTGTTCGCCAAAAACACGCAAACATTCACTGAAGGACTTTAGAGAAACCGATTGAGAATGATGTCCCTTCTGGGAACAACGTGTGTGTTTAGATGTTCTGGAATGTGGACGAGTACAATGGGATTGGGTTTTCAGCTGCGTCTCTCATCACTCGGGTCGTTTCGGATCCAGTTGGGCAACGAAACGTTCTCTGTAGGAACATCTTAGCGGCGGAACCGACTGTGACCTTGTGCTGGGGAAAGTTGAAGTCATCGCCGTTGAATTGAAAACACTTTTGTTGGCGCTCAAAGTTGGAAAACGTGGCAAAACAATCTAGCATATAAACACAGCGCAGTTTCACATGTAAAGAGCCAAGAAAAAGTTGGACGCGGCTGTAGTTTGAGCAGAACTGACCTTCCAGAAGTTGTCCACCTTGCCGTACACCAGCGACTGGTTTTGTCGTTTGATGTCGTCGATGTGTCTGACGTCGCTGGCGTTCAGGTGCTGCTCGACAACAAAGCCCAGGAAACTATTGTCTGGAGTGTGGGCTGCAGAGAAAACACAACAACCAATCAGACGAGGCCAGAGAGCTCCAGCCAATCAACATTAACATGACAGACCCACCATCAAGTTACATTGGTTTATATAAATAAAATATAGTTTCTGTATGAAAAGCAATTTAAAAAACAATGTGGAAGAATATATATATACATACACACACACACACAAACTTCACACCCTCTTCTCACATAATACAAATTTAAACTCAAATAATATTTTATATGCATTAGTTAATTCATGTATATGCATTAGTTATGGTCATAATAATTAAATAAGACCGTCTGACTATATTATCTGTTGGGTTTTACAAGTATGTCTAAAATATCAAGCAAAAACAAATAACTGTTTGCAAATATGAATTTAAATATATTAAAACAGCAAAAGATGTAAAATCACATACATCAAGACAAAAGTCAATTATATAATTAAGGCTGGTTTAAAAATAAAGATTTATAATTTTTTTAAATAAATGTCATGCTGGGGCCTGTCACATGTTTTAAAGGTAAATACATTTATATTTAATATATATTATTTAAAAAAAATTATAATTAATTGTATTAATTATTAAGTTTGGTAAAGCAAACAATAAAAAGTGTTAGGTTGTGACATCACGTTTCAAATGTACATATAGTGCATCAAATTACAAATGTGTTGGTTGAAAAAAAATATATAGAAAGCTTGAAATAAAACAGGACCGGGCAAGATGTTTTGAATGGTACACATTTATAAAGTCTATTAAACTACAAGATTTTCTGGACGACAAAAAAGTTCTTAAAATAATTATATAAAATTCAATATATTTTTTTACATTTATCCTTAACAGTTTTGGCAGTTTCCTTAATTACTAGCTTTCATAATCATTTTAGTTTTTACATTTTAATAAAAAGTTTATAATAAAACATCTCAGGTTAGAAAAAGATGTCAATAAAAGTTCATGGTTAAATAATACGTTTGTCTATTTGTTTCTAAATTTTGATAAAAAACATTTCAATGGCATGTTCCACTTTGACAACTTAACCATATTAATGTGACCACATTCTCCACCATTTATTAATCTTTTCTGAAGTTTTATTTAAGGCATGTTTCTATAAAATAAAATAAATAAAATACACTATTAATCAAACAAAAAGTATAAAATACAAAAACAGATTTGTTCTTTGTTCCAAGTATTATTGCTTTTTAACCATGGGGAAATCTATGATCTAGCATGGCACATCAGGACTGGAGTTCCCGAGGGAAGATGATCGTTCGAATTAATTCTGTACGGGAAAAGATCCGTGTGGGGGTCCTTGTTGCCAAGCGAGGAGCTGTTACCATGAGAACAGTAGTCCAAGAGGTCACCAAGATAACGAAGCTTGGCAGAGATGCACCTGAATGCCATCTGTCCGAAAAATTCAATCCTCAGATTAAGATTTCTTATTTACACATCTGTGGTTTCAATTCCAATGAGAGTGTATGGAATGGAATTCAGAACCCAGGCAGACCATAATGCAATTTGCACAATTTAGCCGAAAAAAAATGGCATTTAAATGGAACACGGCCTCTTGCTCTCCTTCTCACTATAGATACTGTAAATCGCGCAAATATACTTGTACGAGAACACACGTGCGCACATACACACTCACTGATGTCAGTGAGTAACTATCGGTGTGAACAAAGACTCTTTTTGAAGTTTTTGCACCAATAAAAAGAGGAAGGATTGTGACAGAATTGCAAAAGACAGTCTAGACCTCACATACATGCACTATGTCGCCCTTCAGAAGAGCGTTTCGCAACACCACGCAGCAACAGCATGCAGGAATGCAGAGGAGACTAACTGCAGTTTGCAGGTGGTGTCACCAAGATGTGTTCAGTAATTAGCAGGAATGCGGGAGTTTGTGTGTGTGTGAGAGAGAGTTGTTATTAAACCTAAGAGTGGAAAAGAAAGAACCCTCACCACACACACACACACACACACACACACACACACACACACAGAGAGAGAGACGTCTCCCATCACTGCAGCGGCTTTCATCTGCGATGGACATCTTATCCTGATGAGTTTCACACACTCATGTGCTTTGTTAAAGCGCGGATTAGTTTCTGAAGGACAAAGCTTCATTCTTACATGAAAACTGACGGATAAAATGATCTAATTTGTGTGCAAAGTGTGCTGGACTTTTGAATTAGCAACAGATTAAACATCGACCCTTTCAAAAGAGGTCCTTCCCATCAAAAAATATATATTTTTAGGGCTGTGTATCGGCAAAAATCTGGTCATATGATACTCATCACGATACAGGGGTTTCGATACGATATATTGCGATACTTCAAGCAAGACGATATATTGGGGTATTTCTTATTTTAGGAATAGGATAATTATTTTAGATATAATTTTTGAAAAAATTTCCTTTAGAACACACCACCATATGCAAACCTTAACAAAAAAATAAATTTACATATCTATATAGATTAAAAAAAAGCTATATCGATACTGTCTAATATATATATATATATATATATATATATATATATATATATATATATATATATATATATATATATATATATATATATATATATATATATACACACGTATCAAAAGACCAGATTTTTGCAGATACACAGCCCTAATAATATCCATTTTATAGTTTCTACACCTCTAATTATTATAATATATAATGTATCCACACACATGATTAAATTCTGTATTGTTTACATTGTTGACATATGCACAAAATAGATTTTCTTGAAAAATATGTCTTTAAAATGACTTTTCACTTTTTCTTTTTCACTTCACTATTAAATTTGTTATGTATATATATTTATTATTATAATTGTTCTTAAAATGAATAATAAAACTTTAATAATATGTAAAAGACAAACAAATGCGTGTGTGTGTGTGAGTGTGTGTATATATATATATATATATATATATATATATATATATATATATATATATATATATATATATATATATATATATATATATATATATATATATATATATAACATTTATTTATTATACTATAATTGATGTTTTTTTTTTTATCCATCCACTCACATACTATATTTACATGCATACATGCATGCATAGATACACACACACACACACTTCAGTTGTCATTTTTTCATTCAGCATATGGCAAACTCGGTCCTCACAATTAATAATTTAACAGCATACCCAGATGCCTGCGAAAAACGAAGCTCTTCATTCCAGGAATGCTAAAGGAGAAGCGTTATGAAACACGACACAGACCGACTCTTCCACTGACTTTAATTATTCATCCTCTATGCATAAATACATTCATATTTTAAAACATTTTACAGATACTCCTCTCAGCAGCCAGGGGTGTTTTCCTCCTGTTTAAGAAAGGTATCTGGGAAAAAAAGGTAACATTAAAGAAAAAGCTAACTTTTCTCTGTGTGTGTGGCGTATGGGAGGAAGTGGCATGCAAAAGACAGGAAGTTGGTTAGTTTGCATGACTATGAAGCCCTGTGTGTGTGTTTGTGTGGTTTCTCAGGCAAATGTTAGCTGCAAAAGTGAAGGCGAAATCTTCAACGAGTGTCTGTCGAACAGCCAAATGTGGTGTTTACGCGCGACCGAATGTGTACGTGACTCTTTCAGTTGCGGTTTCGCCCGAGAAAAGCGGCCACAATGACGTCGTTTTTGCCTAGCAAACCCCAAAAAGCAGAACTAAATAAATCAAATAGAAACTGAATGATTCCGGTACTGTAATGCCGGACTGAAAGCGACGTCCTCTCTCGGTCTTGAGAGCGATTCGCTCATCTGATACGCGTGGGAAGCGTTATGAACAATAGCAGCTTCGGGACGGGCGGCACGGAGGACGCTCAACCATAAAGGAAACGGGGGCACGTCATTCTGGCCTGTCATACAGACAATATATGAGGTTTACAGAGAGCAGTGTGATGTTTATCAGCAGTGCAATGAGATACCGCAGTGCATTGTGGGAAGCATCAAGGGGACGGCAGGATAAAGGCTTTTGACTGGCAGTGTTAAGAATGGACGGAGGGCATACACACACACACACACATGTGCTCGCATCTGATGCAATCGGCTGGTAATATTTGAAGCCCAATCTTTCTGAATGGCTGGATTTGGCGAGAGCGTCTGAATCTGTGGTTGAGAGATGAACAGGTAGCTTTGTGTTCGTCTGCCGTCGACGCTCATGTCCTCACAGATGCCTTCGGACACGTGGCGAGGTCAATTACACACACATCGGTCAACGATCCGTCTTCCAAAACAAGCTCCAGGAGATCAGATACACACCACACACACACACACAATCAATATGTAGTTGCACTGCATGTCATGAAACCTGTCAAGAACATGTAGAACTCACTTTCTACTTTATAATCGCTAAAAACTATTAGATTACTATTATCATTTTTACATTCTAATCCAAAACAATGAAATACTATTTAAATTGCAAATTAAGTACAATAGTTTTACACTCTTTAAATTTATGTTGACTTTAATAAAATAATTACATTTATAGATATTATTATTATTATTGATTTAGTAATTTTTTTTCAAGAATTACAAAGATTTGAGAAGTTAAACTGACACATTATGCTAACGAGAATATGGTGGGAAAATCTACTTCATTATAATGCAGAAAATGAAAAATGGTATATTTATTTTCATGATAATTACCCATAAATTGTTTCTTCAAAAACTGTCACTGCCATAATGCAAAACGAAATAAAAAGATATATTAATATTGATATATTATATTTTTATATTATATATAAAAAATAAATAAATAAAATAAAATAAATATATATATATATATATTATATTTTAAAATATTTATACAAGTTGTACTGTCTTCACTTTGTTTAAAAAATAAATAAATAAAATATATATATATATATATATATATATTTTATTTATTTATGAATTTAATATTTACAAAAACAAAAGAAAAATGTGAATGCATTATGATAATGAAAATGTGAAGGGGAAATGAGCTTAAGTATCATGAAAAATATGTAAAAAAATTAAAATATGTAAAAAAATATGTATTTAAAAATTTATATATATTTATATATATATATATATATATATATATATATATATATATATATATATAGAAAACTTCTACATTTGGACCTTTTTTCCATTTTCTTTTAGTAATTATTTTTAAGAATTAAAAAAGTAAAACATTAATTTAGAAAAAAGTTGGTAATTTTGGTTTTAAAATTTTTTTTTTTATAGTTAACATTTTATAGTTTATTTTGTGACTTGACATTCGTGAGGAGTTTTGTGAGATTGAAATAAGAGCAGTTCTGCTTGGAAAGCTGCGAGTTTATGAGAATGTCAAAGTCTGTTGGTAAACAAAAGAGCTATTCAGAGCCTGAGCCGATCGGAGACACCCCCCAAAACCCCCGGAACCCCGACACAGCCCGGATAAAGTTTCCATATCCAAAGCCTAAAACTGAAAGGTTAAACACACACACACACACACACACACACACACACACAAAGCCTCTCTCATGCAGACTTACGAAACATGGTGTTGAACTGCTGGGGGTTCAGGTTCCACTTGCCCCACGGAGTTTTGTGACCTTTCGACTGGGCGTAGTGGGCGTGGTTAAACTCGGGCTCCGTCCCAAACGAGTCTAAGACCCTCAGCATGCACCTACAACACAAGTTCAACACTTGAGTGGGGGGAAACAGTAGCAAAGTGCTGATGTCTAGAGAAAAAACTAATTTGTAATAATTAAAACTAGTATAATTATTATTATCATCATAACATATTTTGATGTAGGTGTATGTCCGCGCACACACATAATGGAAAAATACACTTAACTATCTTGGGGAGAAAAAAAACATTTTATTTATTTATTTATTTTTTTGAAAGAAGAATTACCAAAAAATTACATTATGCTAAGAATGATATAAGCAAAAATAAATTAAATAAACTTGACTTTTGGTAGAAAAACATGTGGCACTTGTTTAAAAACTTTTGCATTTCTGTAAAAAATGACTTAAAAATACTATTGCACAATATTTCCTTATTTTAAGATTTACTTTTGAATCTTTTGTAAATAAAACAAATTTTTTAAGTACTGTAATACAACATTTTATTTTTTTTTGTAGTGAAATAACCACTAATAGAAGAAAAAATAACAATAACAACAACAATAATAATAGTAATAACTATTATTATGCATATTTTGGCATTTTTCATGACAATTAAGCACATTTTTCCAATGAAAACTCTACTTTTGATTGAAAAATGTGGTACTTTAGAATAGATTTTGTTTTTCCTAATGAAAAAAAATTAAATAATGTAATACAACTTTTTCTTGTTTTAATAACGAGACTTTAGTTTTACTTTAGAATTGTTGTAGTTTAAAAAAACGACTTAAAATGAAACAAAGCCATTTAAAAACACTTCAAAAATTGCTTTTGGCCAGACAGGGAGGTTATAAAACTGCTTTCAAAAACAAAAAACCTTATTCAGATTTCTTTGTTCAAATTAGTGAACACAAATCATTTATTTATTTAGTGTCTAAAGAATCTGTCTAAGGCAGCTTCTAACACTACAGAAAGTTATCCATTAGCAAACAAATGCGTTCGGTTACAGCTAACAGATCATATCGGGTCAGACGTCGCTCTTTCCTGGCTGGAACGAATCGATCTCGGCGTCTGAAGACATGAGATCAGGTTCAGACTCATTTCGAACGCCTCATGTGGTCAATAACGCTGAAGAAACGGTCTCAGGTGAAGGACACAGCTACCTACAGATGAAACACTTCATACTGAAGCACAAAATGTGATGTGAACTTACTGATAATGGACCCAGGACGGGCCCAGCGTCTTCTTGAACTGAGCCAGACCCACGATGTCTATATAGATGAGCTCCACGACTTTATCACCCTTGGTGGGGCAGCTGGACTTGTTCCCCATGACCTTCTTCATGATCCTGGAGAGACAGAATTGAATGAAACTGACTTGAAGGGAACTGATGTGAGCGTTGAGGAGCGAGACGGAGTCAGACACTCACTCCTTGAGCTCGGCGAGCGACGCTGAGATGCGGATGTCGTGTCCCAGCAGATACAGCGTGGTGATCAGGTCACTCCACTGGACCAGCTCGCCCAGAGGACCTCCGCTGAACGCGTTCTCCGCGATCTTAAAACCAGACTCCTTCGTCAGGAGCCCCAGGTGCACCAGGATCTAACATCAGCACCAGAAACAAGAGAAAACACGGAGTATATTCATATTATCTTGCACAGATATTATTTGATTCAAGACATACAGTATATCTGAATAAAACTATTGGGTTAAAATGTTATTTTAATAATTAACTAATACAAAATAAATGTAAAATATTGCGTATTATTATAACCAACACCCAAAACTGATGTTCAATGAAATAATCAACAGAAAATATTTCTATAGTAGATAAAGAGTTTTTTTTAAATTAAATTATATCCCAATAAGGGTTTTTAATTAAATCATGTCATTACATTTTTATATTAGTAGTTTTAGAAAATATTTTATTCATTATATTAATTAATTATATTTCATTTTCTTGGATAACATTTGTTTCTTTAACAATAATGATGCTAAATTTAACGTGTCAAAT
>NC_068392.1:6387708-6497708 GCF_023724105.1 Carassius gibelio | reverse complement strand
ATTTTCATGGATGTAATTCAATTTTTATGGATGTACTTTTGGAAGAAGATAATTTTATCCCAAACTACAATAACTGTATATATTATATATTTAATATATTAATAAATACATATATATTCTATATATACACGTTTTAATCACTACAGATGAATCAAACCACTACTACTTTTTTTTTATTTTAAAACCCTTTTGGCTCATGTATAGTCAAACAAATCAAACTTAAAAAGACAAAGTTGATTAAATAAGAACTGAACATATGGTTTTATCATATGATTATAAAAGAAAAGGTGTAATTTGGATAAAACCTGACATCTCGACCTTCAAACTAATCCTTTAAAAGCACATGATCTTAATCACAGCCTCTTTTGTTCGACTTTTGCGCTTTGGTTTAACAGATAAACAGCGGTCTGGGGGCGTTCTAAGCCTCCACTCAGTCAGGTGGTTCTCACCGTTACTGTTGTCACATTTTGGGTTTAATTCTGCATGATTTAAAGAGGCTTTCCATATAGCAGGAATTTCCATGAAAGGACCGGTGACTAGTGAGACGAGGCCAAGCTCAGGTCTGACCTGAAAAGGCCGACCGGCTTCGGTGTGCTCCGCTTGATATTAAATCCCACGTAATTTCCCCCGTCTGGCTGCTACATCAACAGGCTGGAGAAACCCAGAGGGACTCGTTCGGAGTATCAGGTGAGCTCTTTGAGGAAAGCGGCGTTCAAGGACGGAAAGAGCTCTATCACAAGGTAAAACTCCATTCGGAATTCTTTAAGGGATTTGAAAAATCTGAAACTTCTGGAACGTTTACGCCACATGACAAAACAATTCAGCCACGTGAACACAAAAACACTTATATATATATATATATATATATATGGTTATTTAATATTTCATAAAATATAAATTATAATAAAAACTTTATAAAGCAAAGTAATTACACATACCTTAAATTATTATAAGTATAAAAATCTTAATGTAATAAAGAATTCTAAACCTTAGCTTCATCAAACTGTGCACAAATGTTTTTGATAAAATGTGTTTTAAATTAAAATGATACATCAGTTATATTTATATATAATATACATCTATTATTATAAAATATTAATATAATAATAATTATTATTATTATTTATAGCCTTACATATATGGGCAACAAGATAAATTACTTTTTTATTGTATAAATGTTCTATTAATAATAATGATTAAAAAAAAACTATAAAATTAATAGAAAAAATAGAAAATATTTCTAAACTTTAGCCAAGTCAATTTTTTTTTTACGAAAGTGAATTTTTAATTAAAACGATACACTTTTGTTTATATTTATATATTAAATAGATAATGCTATGATTTATTGCCAATTTTATATGAGTACTCTGCTCATAAATGAAGCAAAAGCAGTTAAAAAGCTTTTAAATGAGTCTCAAAACGAACCAATATTTTGCTGTCGGTAAGGGGAAAGTCTTTCATTTGAAAAATCTATCTGTCTGGATTCAGGATGGAAATAGTTTCTAAATAAAGTCCGACAGATGAGAAGCCATCATAGGACCCGCGACAGCCCAAAGTAATTAAAGAGTGACTCTAACAAGTCTCAGATGGAGAAGCTTTCCTCAGAGAGCTGGATCAGAGGCTGCGAGAAACACTTACGTTCAACTTCCCTTCACAATGCGGGAAGCCGTCAAGCGAGGGTAGTTCGCATTTCTCCTGTGCTCCGTTCAGCAAGTCTGCGCACACAGAGAGAAAGAGAGTAGAGGAGAACATTAGCACACAACAGTCCCAAACCAACACATTTCACAGCTGAAAATCAACAAGATTGTTTGGCACGCCTGGAAGATCAATACCATCCAATTATCACACAAAGCACTCGCAAATTAACTCGCTAACACAATATTAGGTGCAAGTCACATTGTGATAACAAAGCATTCAAATTGTCTCTAATAAATGATGTCGCCTCATTTGAACTGATGAAAAACATCTAAAGGATATAGAAAACAAACTTAAACAGGCCCTGTGTTAAACCCATGAAAAACTAAATGTTAACCAAGTTGTCATGTTTTGCGTACAATTTTTTTTTTTACATTTTTTTCATTTTTTAGAGACACTGGACCTCAATCATGAAATGCAAGCAGAACAAATTTGCTTGTAATTTGCGAGTAAAGTCATTTCTATGTAAATTCCCCATTAAGGTAAAAAAGTACATGGGAAATCTATGCAAACACACACTTTCACTTTTGAACTTTATACAAACTTTGTTCAAATTTATTCAGGTCCTTCATTAGAAGGGTAGAATGTGTAAACAAAATTTGACTTACTATTTTAAATGCTATTAATTGCCATTTAAAATTGTGAGCATATATTGTAACAGTCCCTGCTTAAAGCTAAATTTCAATTGTAGTCTCCAAAATAAAACCACATCATAGCTACAATGAAGTTTTAAAAGCAATTAAGCAAATTCCGATTGGTTTTAAACATTTTTAAGATAAGTAGCTCTTGTTTATTATTGTAAACAATAAACTTGTAATGCAAAATATACTGCTAACTTCCCTTCAGACTGAATAGTTCACAATCACAACCCAAAAGCAACACGCATTTTCAGCACATGGGCTCTCAGCCGGAGAAAGAGATCAATAATGCAGTTAACAAGGCAAATTAACACCGTGTGAAATTAACCCTAGGACCGAACACCCAAATCTTGCCAAGTGCATTCAAACGGTCTTCAAAAGACATTTGCACTCCAGAAAAAAAAAATTATGCAAACAAATCTGACCTAAGATGGGAAAAATTTGCAAACTTTGAGCCAAAATGCCTACTATTGAAGTGAAAAAGATCAGGACTTTGATACAAATAGTTATTATAAAACTCGTTCTTTGCTTTTTATAATTTTTTTTACTAGATACAGTTTACTGGTCGGATAAAGCAAGCACTTTATGTAACAACAAAGGGTTGTTAAAAAATATGCATAAAAAAAAATCAATGATATCTAAAAAAAACACAATTAATGTCAATAACCAAAGAATGTAAAAACGTTAAGAAAAAAACGTTAAGAAAGTAAAAAAGCAAAGAGGTTTGCAGTCAAAATAACTTTCAAAATTTCAACTATTTCAAATAAGTTACTGTTTGAAAGGTTCAAACTCATTAAAATGAAACCGCCAGACAGGAAAAAATTGTAAACGTAAGTGTTGTCGTACGTTTTCGTAAGTTTTGCGTCTTTTGAACATCCAAGTCTTTTGAACTTGTTTTATTTCAAATATCTAATTTTAAGTGTGATGAAATTGTTTAAATTGATACCAATCAGAATTTTTACGAGTTATTGTTTGTTTTTCGTTTTAAGAGACTTCTACAATCTTTACTGCTGAAAGAGCGATGTGTCAAAAATGTATTTCATTACTGTTTTTGTGTTTCCGATAAGAGTTTGAGCTGTTATATATCCAAAAGTTGTTCATTTGGAATAGTCACTGTTATGGTGCAGATTGATACTTTGAGCTTTAACTTTTCTTTTGAGCCATCAAATTCCTCAATCTCCTTCCTTCTCTGAAACTACTGATAAGCATTTAGTCAACACATGTCATAAAGGAACCTTGGACCATGTATGTATTCTTTGCAGATTCAAAAGAAAACTAATCTTTGGGGATGTGAAGTGGGGACAGATAATCTACTGTGCTAGCAAATGTATCACACTTCCAATGCAAGCCGAACCCTGATCTGAGAGCAGACTTTTAGGACCAATCCCATTTCTACCCTTTAGCCTTTACTTTTTCTAAAATTTGCTGACGTCATATCATTACAGACTGCACAAAAGTGGATGGGGTAGGGAAAGGGTATAAATTAAAATTGGGATTGAGCTTTACACTTTCACAGAAAGGCCATTTACAGTAGTCGCTTGGGTGTTCCCAGGAGTAAAGAGCTCTGTTCAAGGGCACAGTGGAGATAAACAAATCACAGCGACTCAAGTTACAGAGTTTAAAAAAGCCAAGCAATGTAGAATATCAAGTGCAAGACTTCCACAAGTATAAGACATCATCCTATGGAGATGGCATTTGATCAGGTATTCATAGAAGCAAGTTATACATAATCTTTTTTCGGTTAAAACGACTCTGCGTTTCAGTAAATTTAACAGGTATTTGAGGGTTTAAAGTTGGGTTAGGTCATAATATCATAACTTCAAGAGATACACAGTGACTTGTTTAAATTGTTTGGAAGTCGTAGGATTCGATTGTTTGACTTGACATCTAAATATTGAATTCTCCCATCTGTATTAGCTACAAAATCCCTGAAAAGATTAACCAGATCCATGGACCGGGATATCAGGAGGAGATTCGTAAAGCTTGCAGCTCAATCAAAAGCCAGTGTTTTCACAGGAAATGGGTCGAAACAGAGCAGAGGCAAGAATTAAGTGGAGTTGATTTGAGACTAGATGAGACAAAATTTGAGAAAACAAGAGGAGAGGGGAAAGAAGATGAGAGAATACGAGATGAGGAAAGACGAGACAATATAAAAGAGGAGATGGGGAGACAAAATGAGAGATGATGAAGGGATGACAAAGATGAAGGGAGACAAAATGAAAGGAAACAATATAAAATAGGAGATAAGATGAGACAAGATGATAAAAAAAATGAGACGAAAGGAAACAAGGAGAGGTTAGATGAGAGACAATGAAAGGAAAAGACACTAGGTGAGACGAGATTAAACAAGATGAGATGAGACAAAATGAGATGAAAGGAGAGAAGAGGAACCCAGGTAAGGTGAGATGAGACACGATGAAAGGAAAAGACACTAGGTGAGATGAGATGAGACAAGAAGAGAAACAAGGTGAGGTGAGATGTCAAAAAAGAAAAAGAAGACAATAAGAGATTAGATGAGAGAAGACATGACAATATGACTGGGTTAGGAAGGGTTAGGTTTGGGGAGGAAAGACAACGAGATGAGAGGAGACAAGATGAGAAGGGATGAAGGGAGGGGAGGACACAAACTGCAGTAATGTGAGGGTGTTATCCATGTGATTTCAAATGATTTGATTTGTAAGGGCTGGGTCATCGTTCTTCTCTCTCTCCTTCATAATGCAGTAAGACATGACGGCCCTGTAGAACAATGACTGGCTGCAGCCTAAATAGAGCAACACGCATTAAGAGCACATCCTGTAAACGACACAAACAACCTACTGAGGGAACACTAAACAGTAAAGGATGGATGTGTCTTTCACAAATCCACATCGCTTGAGGTCACTCACTAACAAACAAAGAATTTAGACCACTTTGAGAGTCACATGACACAAATAACACAAGAGTCACTGGGGAAAAATGTAAAACAATGACTCAATGAAGTGCCGAAATATACACCAAAAGTCAAAAAATATGGGATGACTATAAAGACAAAACAAAAAAATATAAAAGGTGGATTCCACCTCTGTTCAGCTTGATGTTGACATTGACATTACATTTAGCTGACGCTTTTATCCAAAGCGACTTACAATTGCTATATATATGTCAGAGGTCACACGCCTCTTGCTCAGGTGTCTTGTGTCTTGCTCAGGGACACATTGGTGTCTCACAGTGGATTCGAACCCGGGTCTCTCACACCAAAGGCATGTGTCTTATCCACTGTGCCAACACCACCCCATTATCATGTCCTCATATGATGTCATGTCCTCGAACACTTTAACTGCTGGTTGGGTGTGTTTAACATACAAATGCAATTTGGAGCTAAATTAGACCTGATTTGGACTTAATTAGAAATGAACTCACAAACATGCAAGGCATTCTGGGATGCAGTGACACCATTGGTACTGATACTGAATTAGGGTTAAATTCATGCTGGATTTGAAATAGCATAACAACATACTACTCTTAAAATCTCTGTCATATGATTTTATAACAACATTATCTATAATACGGGAAGTTGTGACTTAGTGGTTAGAGAGTTTGACTCCTAACTCTAGGGTTGTGGGTTCGAATCTCGGGCCGGAAATACAACGACTGAAGTGTCCTTGAACAAGACACCGAACCCCCAACTGCTCCCCGGGCGCCACAGTATAAATGGCTGCCCACTGCTCCGGGTGTGTGTTCACGGTTTGTGTGTGTGTGTGTGTGTGTGTTCACTGCTGTGCGTGTGCACTTTGGATGGGTTAAATGCAGAGCACGAATTCTGAGTATGGGTCACCATACTTGGCTGAATGTCACGTCACACTACTACCAAATTTAGCCCGAGTTTAGAGAAGAGGCCCGTGCAATGCATGCTGGGATATTGGAAATTGTCAGTCGCGAAACAATACGCCAAACTTACTCCATGGCATACTATTACTGATTTTGAAGTGCGTAAAGTTCAAGAAACATGCCAGGAATCTGACGGGCTTTAAGCTTAAATTACCCACAATCCCTTGGCACTACTAAACTGGACTAGTTTGTGAAGTTTTAAGCATGACCTCCTCAAGAAACATCGTATTGATTTTTTTTAAAAGTATGAATAGGTTTGTAGACTTCAGACTATTATTACTCGCAATCCCTTCAGCGATATGAAGGTTTGCGAAGTTTTATGGAGGGAAACTCTTCGGTAAAAAAAAAAATGTGGCAGGAATCCGATGGATTCTTGAAGTGTGCATAAGTTTGTGTACTTTAGGGTAATATTACTCAGAATCCCTTCAGCGCTACCAAAGTGGACTAGCTTTGGATAAAAACGTTTGACTGTTGATTAGCCGATATCATCCATACATCACATTAGTCACGTTTTCTTCTTTCATGAACTCCACTAAACTTACTTCCTTACTGGAGCATGCAAAAACAACGTTTAGCTGAGAGGAAGAGAGAAAAGGAATGATTGAATATGCATGTGGCGCTATGTAGAGTGGAAAAGACAGCTGTGCTTGACACAGGCTCAACATACACCAGCGTTGTAAACAAGCAATCTCATAAACCCACACACACAGATAGGCGTATTCTGTCACATACTCCTCCAGGCTAAATAGCGCGAGACCCCGCACGACAAACAAGAGTAATCAAGCAGATAACAAGTGTGTCTTTCAGCCAGGAAACAGCAAGAAATTGAACGAGCGCTCTCTCTCTCTCTCTCTCTCTCTCTGTGTAGCGCTTCAGTGAGACACATTTCCATCAGAGCTGCGTGTGTTCGTCTCTCTCAACACCAGAAAACACACAGAGTGCACTTCTATGGCTAGTATGGAGGAGTGTGAGAGCACAGTGCTCTGTGTGTGTGTATATAATCTCGGTTCTAAACAATCTGATGCCATTCAGTCTTTCTACCAAGCTGGAAGGGTTTTCAAATGGATGCAAGAAAAAAAAAAAAATGTTTAACTACTACTAGCATGTTAAAAAAATACAATTAAAAAAATTTAAATATTTCTTGCATTATATTCATAATGCAAGATTAAATGAATGAACTATTAAGTTAAACTATTTAATAAAATGACGATGATTATGATTCTAAAAATTGGTATTGGGTAGAACTGGACTGTCCAAGAAGTGAGCTGTGATCTGGAACGGCCATTTAAAGTAACACACCGCAAAAATACATACGCTGGAACAGTTCTGGACAGAGAAATGGCCCAAATAACCCCACGTCACTGCTGCAGGTCTACGCAGCTCCAGAAAGCGTCTGGTTGAAGGTACTGACAATTCAAAAGGCTCCCCAGAAAGACTTTTGATACTTAAATTCACTTTTTACATAGGAATTACTAAAAATATCATGTTTTAGACTCTTAATTAAGTTCCACTGTGTGGTGACCGTCTTTCTCTGAACCAGTCCCACAAGAAGACGGTCCAACACAATGAGCCTTTCAGTACCCAGCACTGATAACGATCACATTTCTGACTACACAAGAGCTGAAGAGGCCAACAATGTGACCGACAGACAAGCAGATACACACTTATGGAGACAATACGGACAAAAAAAACGACATGTGCTCTCTCATCAGCAACACACTGCGTCATGACACAGCACAATAGCATCAAGCCCAATGGATGAAACTCAAAACCAGTCCGTTCACCGGTTACACTCCTTGCGCTTCAGTTACCACTTGCTGAAAGTGCACATTTCAGACTCGGCCATCTTTCGGCACGTGCACCCATCCACCGGGAGCCCACACACACATGGGCCGACAAAAACTGCCAAGGATTGTCAAAGTGAATTCGAAAATTAGGAATTGAAAAACTAAAAACAAATGGTCGGATTGCACTTCTGATAGAGCTGCGTGTTCCTGACAAACATTTTTGGAGACAAACAAAATGGTCCATGAACTAACTACAAGTTTTATTAATTACTAAAGTTCCTAAAATTTTTTTTGCAAAATACAAATAGGATGTCCCAACTGTGAGTGTCTTGCGTGGTTGGCGAGATGAATCATTGCACTCAGCTAGCTGTATTTAGTATTACTGGTTTAGCCTGTTCCCTAAAGGGGGAAGCCACATCCGCCCCGGACGTATGAATGCATCTGGAGGGATGCTCCACACCCAGCCACGTCTCTCTGGAGACCTCCGGCTCTGAAAAACAGGTGATAAACATCCAGAACTGGGAAATTAGGAGCAAATGTGTGAGTTCTGTTTGTGCTGTGTGTTCATTAAGAAGTAGGGCTGGGCGATATGACAATATTATCGTATATCGACGATGTCTTGCAAGTATCGCAATGATAATAAATATTGCATCGATAATAAAAAACAGTTAAAGACCATAATCATCAACAGAGAAAAGAAATGACAAATATATTTAACAGTCAATTAGTGACCATGCACACATTTATTCACATGAAATACACACAAAATTGTCAAAATATCCCTGTAAACATAGTTTTTCTCCTAAACGGTTGAGAAAGAAACAGCCTACGTTGGATTTATGGACATCAGCCTAAATGCTAAGGATGTACATTTCGGTTTTAACCGACAAGATTTCACTTTTAATATCGTCCATTTATTGATTTTAACATGAAAATAATAATCATCCAGAATTTTTAAAGTGGGTTAGATAAAAAAGAAAACTAAACTAGAACAAAGTGGTAGAACTTCCAACTTTGAAGTTCCTTGAAGTTATCATAAGTTTGATCACTAAGAAAAGAAATAGGACTTGGTTCACAACAAGTCACACAAAATAAGACGATAGCAATTAAACACGTAGTGTCAAAAATCATAACTATTAGTATTGTCTATTTATCGCTCATAATATAAAAATAATTGTAAGCCACAGTTTTACTATTGGCGCAACCCCTAGTTGCCTTAAAAGAGATAAAAAAGAAGTCCAAACTAGATTTTTGGTCACACGTTAACTGAAGGAAGTGACAAAAATCATGCAAAACTCACAAAATTGAAGCTGAAGCAGTTATTTGTTATGTAAAAATGTAAGTTGAATTGCTTAGAAAAGTAGAAGGACATCGTTCACAAAAAGCCACACAAATCTCATTTTGTGAGATTCCGTTCTCGTCTATCAAACAAACAGTGCGGGATGACTTCAATTTAACACTTAGGTTTAACTAAAAAGGAGAAGCGACAGATGACGTAACTGCAGTTTATTTATAATAAACAGAATTGAGTTGGTGTGGTTACTAATATTGTTAGCATTATTGATGTAAACAGGCCTTAACTGTAACGTTAACCCGATGACTCTTTTCGCTAGCAAGGATGAATGCTATCTTTGTGCTATTGTTCTTAGCCTGTGAGTGTTTAGCTTATTAATTACATGTTGGCCTTGCGTCCACCAGCGGCATCTACGAGCACAATGAAGCAAGCCATTCTGTTTGCTAACAGTGGGTATCTCTGTCTGTCTCTCGCTCTCCCTCTCTCTCTCCAAGGATTCTAGGATCTAGTCAAGAGCAAGAAGCATGGAGCGTGCCAGCGGCGTCATTTCAGCTCCGTCCAGAGAGACGGTAACAGACACCACTGGCACAAACAAACACACACACACACACACGAGCCGCACAAACACCTGGGCTCTCTTCACTGCTGGCACGCGGAGCCGATAACCTCTGATAAAGAGAGAAAGCCCGGGTGAAATGTGCTATGTTTGGATAGATAACATCGGCGGGCAACAGATCAGTCGTTTTTATCTTGTGGATTCACAGACGCAGACGTGATATAATGCCAATCCAGGTCGGATGTTATCCTAAGAGTGAAGACAATAGGAATGATTTACAAAAGGACCAAACATTAGCATATTACACACGTTATGAGTGTCATTTCGGAGCTAGAATTAGCATAGAATTTTAACATTTTTCCAAACAATCATACAAATATTCCCACCATCTTCTGGGTGTTTAGTCTTGAAACTCAAGACTTTGGTTGAGATAGTGTTGCTAGGTTGGTTTTTGCGCAACAGGGTCTATATTTCAGTGTTTATGATGAGCTTGCTTGCAGCTGGTTCTGCTTATTAAGCTTTAATGAGTAAAAATAACTTTAAGCATTTACCATTAAGATCATACATTTTCGTCTGGGGTGAAAAATACTTAACAGCCCTCTTAAATGTACCTAGCTGACATATTGGCATGTTGCATATACGGATCGTCTTATGCCAAAACGGCCAATATTTTCATTGAACCCTAACCCCGACATCAAACAAAGTGTAGCTAGCTTGCACTAATTTTTCTGCATTGAAAACAACAATACTTTCTACTGTAGTATTTTTATGACTTCGATGCTTTAATCAGACAAATTTGTGATGAATGAGGAAGACAATATAAACAAAGAAAATAATAGGGGTGTGACAAATCGATTTGTGGCTCGATTCTGTAATTTTGCAAATACATCACGATTCTTTCTGGAATCGATTAAGACCGTCGTTTTTAACAGTTTTTTACCACGCACTTGAATTCTCATGAAAAAGAGCACTTGAGTCCAAGTGTGTTGCAATGTAAGTGGTTAAATGTACTAGCACCTCAGCTTTTATGATGCGAGATAATAATAAACAGTCCACTGAAAACTCTTGCGAGTCGCGTCTTTTTCACTTTTTCGAACTTTATGAATGATTATTTTAGGTTCAAGTGGTGTCTGTGTGTAAGGAACTTCAAGCAAGCAATGTATGACTGTTTCTAAAGCATCCAGCACCATCTGCTGTTAAGAACTGAGCTCAGAATCCATTCCAGAGAGAATCGCGATGCATTCGGAAAATCGCAGAAGTGATCCACGAATCTATAAAATATAATTTTATATTGAAAATTATGATATTTTATATCATTCTTTGAAATTAGTCACGACAAACTGCAGCGTGTCACTACCACAATTTGTGTTCACAAAAAACAGCTAAGCTAACTGGCTGCTGGTACTTCGAAGATGCATGCTTCCAAAACAACCTCAACAAATACACTCACTTTCTTCTAATAAATATTTTTGGGGTCAATCAGAAAACCTATTCAATAGTATATTGGTTGTCAACTGAGACGACTTTCAAACTGCGACAAAGAGACCGTGATATTGCTGGGAAACAATTGAGGTTAACAGCAGATGACCTACGAACAAAAAGCCCTTCCATTTCTTCGAAATATTTGTTTCTTCTAACATCAAATGCACCCATTGAGAGGAAATCGGCAAGAATGAACAGAAGGAGAATGTTCTCTGATGTGGGCGCAAGAGTTCACACGTACACTCGCTGGTTTGCAGTTCCAACATTAAGACCACAATCAGTCTTTGTGCGGCCCTCTCAGACGGTATTACTTAGTTTTGTCATCATGTTGATGGACTATAAAGAGTCGTTTGATAGCTCTGAGAAGCAGGACTTTTCTTTCTTTTCTCCGCTAGCTGCCAGGCCCACTCTGTCATACATCAGGGAATAATAGTGCTTTGCAGAGCTCAGGACTGTGTGTAAAGATTCTAGTTGCTGTCATCCTGAACTATGACTTACATCTGAAAATGTTGGTTCGAGTTCTCAAAGACATCTCCAGCAAGTTGACAGTGTAGTGTAGTAGTAAAGGAAAAGTCTGTTAAGAGAAGAGAGACCTAAAACGGCGTTTCAACAGTGCAAAACTAGCATCTTCGTGGTTTTAACGTGTTTAGCTGTTGCTAGCATCTTCTGGCCTATTTCAACTTGATGATTTGCAGGCATTAGTCTGCTCTTGATTTTTTTTATCTTTGCATTTCCTTTTTTCATTTAAAATTCTTTTTAGTAATTTTGTTTCGTTTTTTTTTTTTGTCATTTGTATTCCTTTTTTAAATGTCAATTTATTTTATTATACGTCTATTTTTCATTTACATATTTTTTAGTACATCATGTTAAACTAAATGAAATTGACAAAATGTTGCTTCAGCAACCTTGATATTATAGGGATGCTTGACTTATCAAGCACTACTTACAATGGTGAAAAAAAAAGAGCTAAATTATTTACGCTCTGCACAATCTTCGCAAATCTAGTTAGCATTGACAGGACGCTGAGTGTTACATAATCTAATGCCATAATAACACACCATATCCATCACATGCTGCAGTTTTAACCTGCCTTTGCAATTTAATATATCTTATAAAGTAAATTTGGCTCGGTTTGTGCTATAAACAAAGGGTCGTCACCAGAACAGTCATCACATCGGGTATGTCAAAAAAGCAGTCGGAAGGAAAGGGGGTTAGTGGTATCCAGCCGCTGTCAAGCCCCACATGACTCAACAGGGCTTTGGCCTATATAAAGCACAGTGAGTCAGAGATGATGATCACATCCACACACACACACACACACACACACATCAAGTCAAGCCACAGTGAAATCACACATACAGCCTTCACAGAAAAGCACTGGATGAACCGTGTTACAGTGATGGCATCACATAATAATAATTTTACATTAAAAAAAAACAATGCACAAAAACAGAAATAGCACTACATCTATCCACAAATCTCAATATTACTGTATTAAATGTCCAAAACCATTGACTTATAATTGTACATGTGCTGAAAATTATAGTATTACTGTGGTAAATGTCCTAAAAACATGGTATTATTTGACTACACCACCATTTACTATGGTATTTATGGTGTGAAATTATACAGTATAGTGAAATTTATACAACCACGGTGACCAATCTGCCAAAACAGTTTAACTACAGTAACACCAGGGATAATTTTGTTCAAAAACATGATTTTCCACCCAAACTAATACTGATAACCTTACAAATGACTGTGATGTTACCATGTAACAGTGACAGAATTAGATGGTAATATCATGGTACTTTGATATTTTGATATAGCGAATGATAGAGAATAGTTTCACCATGGCAGATGTCCAACCATAATATTACATTAAATTCAGTCATCCGGTCAACAAGATGGCATTGTGATTACAACACACGCATCGAGTTTAGCATCAAACTTCAATGCTGCCAAGTCAAACTTTGCCTCAGAGGCAAATTCAAGCTACATAAACTCTCAGTTTCGTCACTACAACCTGAAACAACACTACATTAGCAGATGAATCAATACGATGTAATAAAAAACAAAATAATTAAACGGTGTAACCTAGCGGAGAACCTCATGTGATCCTAAAGAAAACCAGTTTAGGTTTCTACCTTCAATTAACAAATCGAACAAAAATCAAACCGTGTTTATTGATAAATATCCCTTTTGACTCGCAACTGGTAATGTTACCAAGCCCTTTTTTCTAACAAATACGATTTGTTTTCTCCCATGGTCAATAATCATCTTGGAGATCAACGGGAACCAATAAAAAAGGCAGGAAATGACAAAGAAAACCATGTATGTGTGTGTGTGTGAGATGCATGTGATGAGAGATGTTAAGAATGCTGTGTATACTCTGAGGTCTACAGAGGGCCGTGTACTTTGGAAATGGGTGAAGATCAAGGAGAAAGAGAATGGCTCATTAGAAGGACTATCAGAAAATACTTCAGTACGAGAAAGAAGATCTGTACCTGCCACATTGACTTTTTCTGGGTTGATGGGGT
The DNA here is from genome assembly GCF_023724105.1 of Carassius gibelio. Lineage (NCBI taxonomy): Eukaryota > Metazoa > Chordata > Actinopteri > Cypriniformes > Cyprinidae > Carassius > Carassius gibelio. The sequence continues at coordinate 6,483,849 of NC_068392.1, read as the reverse complement.
TCGGTCCAGGGGTCCCGGTTCCATTGGTCAGGTTGGTACTGGTGCCGTTGTACATGATATTGTCCACTTTAGACTCCAGCTTTGATAGCCTCTGCATTATATTATCCAGAAGAACAGCTAGAGTCTTCTTCAGATCTGCACAACAGAATATGATAAACATATAAATAATTAGAAGATTACAAAGCAGAGCGTTTTAGTATTTATATTATATAAATATATATTTATTAAATAATACAATAAATTACTACTTTCAAAAAATTGTAATATAAAGAAAATAAATTGACTAAACTATTTTTTTATTTGATACACATTTTATATATATATATATATATATATATATGAAATTCCATATTTCACAAGATAATTTTATACAAAAAAAAATACAGATCAATAAAAAAAATTCTATAAAATAAAATTAAAATTCTATATATTCTATATAAATTTATTTGAAAAAAAATAACTGAAAGTCCACACAAACATAAAACAACAATACAGTAAATATATAAATGTTATTATAGTATACATTTTAATTTTCTAAATGTTTGGAATATGAAATTTCCCTCAGTGTTATTTTCTAGACAAAAAATAAAAAACTATAATATATAAAACAAAACAACTTTATTTTATTAAATATATGTTTATTTTAATGTAATTTCATTTCACACATAAAATACACTACGTTATAAGTAAATAAGAACCAATACCATTCCCAATATTTATTAACACACTTTTAATGTGTATTAAGCACTAATCCGTCTTTTCTTCCATATGAATAGAATAGAATAGAATAGAATAGATCATTATGAGTATTAGTAAATAGGCTTTGCGCCCATTTAGATGTTCAATCCACACACTTAACCGACTGAGGCCAGCAAACCTCTAGCATTTCAAACAGGCTTTAATGTGACTTCCTGCAGAACAGAGGAATAAAGAACCATCCATACGCTCAATAACTCAACCAAGAGTTTCATCTTGATAACACACTATAAAAGATGACTTTGCTCTAATACAGAAAGAGAAAGAGAAGACAAGTGGGGTTTAGAATGATTAGAATCTTGAGATACAGTCAGTAGAGATTGTTTAAAACTATGAATCACTAAATCAAGAATCAATCTAAATAAACCAACCAACCAACCACATGTAGTAAACCATAGCAATAGAGAAGGACAAATAAGAATAATTCTTTAATTGTGGTCACCCAGAAATGAGCCATGGTTACTATCATTAACTAGATTCCCTTCACATACAATTCATGCCGACTACTTGAACCAGGAACAAACACGTAGTTAAACTAATTTACAGTTACATACTTTAAGATGTTTCTCATCTCAAAGAAGGACGAAGGACTGAATAGAAATGTACTTCTAATGATCCATGACTAGTGAAGACGGACCCAATTTTCCCTTCCAATCAAATCCCAAACGCTCCCGTCCCATTGTTTCTTGCTAAATATTATTTTTCATGCAGAAATGTGTCACATTATGGAAGCTAAACTTGAATCTCTCGAACTCATTCTATCGCTTTCTTTCTGGCTCAAAAAATATTCCAAATCCAGTCAGATTTTCTCTGACAGATGGAGACAAGAGAGGATAATCCATATTTCTATGCAAGTGAGTGCTGTAGAACAATAATGAGAACGTCATGATTACCAAATCCCTCAGAGAGCAGTAAAACCTTTGGGATGGGTCGCATTCATGTGATATTAATGTTTTTTTAAGTGCATACATTTTTTAAATCTAGGCATTTTTTGTCAGTCCCACAAGCTGCAAGATAACTAAATTTCTCAATGTTTGAAGGACAACAGACCAAAATACAATAACCGATAAAGCTGACAATCGGTTTGACCATTTTTTTTTTTTTTTTACCGATATTTAGTTCTTTTAAAAAAAAAAATCACTCAACAACAATATTTACAGGTAAAGTAACTTATTTCATAGTTTGGAGATCTATCGATCTATATCTATATTAAACCATTAATTCCAAGTTAAAATATCATTAAAATGACTCAAACAGCCTTAAAATAATTGAAGTGCTATTTAAATCCCTCAAGCTGCGAGACAGCAAGGTAACAAGTTTTGTGGGAATTAAAAAAAAAAAATCTTACAGACAATAATGGGACCATGAAATGAAAAACAAGCATTGTCTCACTGCTTTGAAGGAAAACAGCTCAACATGCAATAACTGATAAAACCGATAATCAGTTTGACCAATATTCCCTTTTACCATTATTCACTTCTTTAAAAAGCACCCAACAACAATATTCGCAGGTAAAGTAACTTTTAATTTAGAAATTGTTTGGATAATGGATTTTTTTTGTTAAGCCATTACAAATAAAAAATAGCTTAAAAATGATAAATGCCCTTAAAATGCAAATCTAAAAATATAATTTTACAAACAACAACAATAGTAATAAAAATAGTAATAAAAATTATAATAAACAATAGTAATAAAAATTATAATTATTATGAATCAAATATTTAATATTAATGTTTTTATTGTTTTAATATGTATCAAAAAGTAGAAAATGCATATTAAAAATCAGTTATCGGTACAAATTCAGAACTTTTTTTTAAATAACAAAAAAAAAAAAACATACTTTAGCATTGAATGTGAAGAATAATACAAAAAAAAATTGTCTATAGATGCATTTAAATAAATAAAAAAAGTCTGAACAAAAATGTAAAAATAAAAATGCACTTTAACATGACGAATAATACAACAAACAAATAAATACAGGAAGGAATGTAAATGCTCCAGATCATTTTCAATATTTCAAAGCATACACCACCCTAAATCAACACCTTCAAGAACCATCATTGTGCTTATAAAGGTTAAGATGGCACCCAACAATGTTGACACCACTTCTAATATAAAAAGGTAAGACAACCTTTAAATGAGTCTGACCCAGATCTGACAGATTACAAAGCCCCAGGGCTGAATTCGCATTTTTACCATTCATATGACCGCGGTGAGTCATATCTGACCTTACACCCCCTGTCTGTCTGTTTCTCTAGCTCACTTTCTCACTTTCACTCTCACTGGATAATGCAAATTGATCTTTCGCTTCGACCTGGTTTAATAATTTCTGGGTGTCTGTAACGGTCTCTTCACCTGTCCGTCTACCTGTTTGACTTATTAACTGCAAACGGGATGCATTAACAAGATGCATTTCCTGGAGCTTCAGTGAGACGTAGGGCTCTGCGATATGTCAAAAATATCTTATCAATAATCAACTTTAAAAACTTTGCAATATCCGATAATATTGTCTGCCTAAGCCCCACCACCACCATGCAAAATAATACAGTATAACCCAATTTTAAGTTCATCATGGTAAAGCTGTACTTTCTGGTGGTTATTTTTAAGAATGATAAATGCATGATGATGTCATATTAATGTCTTTCATAAAATTTCATAAACTTTTTGCCATTATCTCCTGTGTAGACATTTAATTATGGTAAGCTTAATTTCCTTAATCATAACAATTGCAGCATTCTTTTTAAACTTGTAATCAAGCTATAATGTATTTGATATTTATTTAGCATGCATGACCCTAAAACTAAATTATTTCATTCTTGCATGCAAAAAGACTGTATGGTGACTGTGGGGCTATGTAAAATATTTTTTGCAACTCACTAGGTTTATATTGTCATTTTTTTCCCCAGATAATGTCGATATTCGTCTGCTGGAATCCACATCGCAATACTTCTGAGACATCGTCGATATATGATAATATCGCTCAGCCCTAGTGAGGCGCGATCTAGACAGAAGACAACATACTGCCCAAGATTAGATTAGAGCGAGATACAGATCCACATTATATACAAAAACACGCTTATGGTTTACAGGAAAAGCAGAAGCAGATCAGAATACGATAGTTGGATACGAAGGAAAGTACAGATGCAAAATATTACAGGAAGAGCAGGTACAGTTTTGTTCCTTTGTTTCAAGAGAAAGCAGATTCCATTACAGATGGCACACTGATTGAATTTAACAGGTCAAACAGGAACAGATCAGGTTGAGACCGCAATGAAAACTGAGACTGCAAGTCTAGTGCGAATGCAGCCAAACCAATATCAATTTTATAACTAAGACAAAAGCAAATTAATTACATATGAACTTAAATATGCGGAAACCAGATTTTACTTTACTCACCCATTTTATCCACCAAGTGAAATTGCAATTACGAATCCTAAAAGATTACGGTGTCTAAATACATTAAATAAGATTAAAAATTCATTTTAGAAGTGAAGCAAATTTAGATATTCATTTTGAGCTTTACTGAAGATACTTTAACAGTGTTATTAACTATTATTTTAAAGACTAGCTTAATATAATCAAACATTTTAAGGGAATGTAGTATATAAAAAATAAATACAAATGCAATACATTTTTTATTTCTTTTATTTATTGTTTGCATTTAGATATTTTGTTTCACGATTACGTTTATACTTACAAACGTAAAACGCAAACAAAATCAGGATCACTTAAAAAAAATTACTTTAATCATATGGCTAAATTTGTAAACTATACAACAGAAATAATTAAAATGCATTTTAAAAGCAACGTTTAATTTACAATATTGAAAAAAATCTGTCTTATGAAATGACTGTTTTACAGACCAACTTTACATAAAACAAGCCTACAATAATAGAAATATAATCTCATTTTGCCATTTTTTAGTTACTGTATTATTTGCATTTAAATATTTCTGTTTAACGTACAGGCCTACTTTGATTTATTTTATAAACATTTTATTTTATACATGTTTTGCAAAAACAAATGTTGAGAACAAACAAAACTTGTTGGACCACAAGACTGTTTAACAGAGTCATTAAATTATTAAATTAAAATTACATTTATGCATTTAGCAGACGCTTATCCAAAGCGACTTCCAGTGCATTCAGGCTATCAATTTTTACATATCGTGTTCCCGGGGAATCGAACCCACAACCTTGCGCTTGATAATGCAATGCTCTACCAACTGAACTACAGGAACACTTATTACTTTTAAGGCTAACTTAAACTCTTATATGATGATGATGATGATGATGATGATGATGATAATAATAATAATAATAATAATAATAATAATAATATAGGAATCTTGAAATCATACATTATTCTTCACACCCTCTCCAACACCACCCAAATCTCCCTTCCTTGAGGAAACAAAGTACTTCCTCGTAGCGGTTGAGTTTCCTCTAAAAGCATCCTTTAATTAGCATTAACATTTCACTGGGCTCAATTCTCCTACCACAGGGGTAGGCAAGTTTGGTCCTAGAGAGCCTCGGTCCTAAACTCTGCAGGACTGCGGCTCTCTAGGACAGAATTTGCCTACCCCTGTCCTACAAGAAACCCAAAAGGCACAAGGGCTTAATTGCACCATACGCCTCTGGAATCTTCTTGAACTTGATAAACACATCAACAAATTGCAATTTTACCCATAAAAGCAGCAGTTTAATGGTGGAAACGATGGGCATATTGTTTGCAAGATGCTGTATGGTGTGTGTCTTTGCTTCTGGATCGATAGTCATCCGTGATCATAATGAGACCTCTTGCCGAACGGAGAAGCTCTATTAGGGGCATGAATAAGTTATCGACGGCTGTGTGCTGAGAGAAAAGCTAAAACAGACAGTGTCGTGGGTTTCTTCTGTTTAAGAGCGATGATGATGATGATGATGTCTCTTCAAACATTGCATGTTATGATTTGCAGCTGACCACAAATGCGATTTCTGCATGGCATTGCTTCTCAGCTGCAGCCTCAGGCTTTCAAGAGAGCTAAATATAAGTTCAAACATGCAGTGGAAGATAACTGTGCCAGGAAAGACAAAGCCAGAGGAGGTGAGATACAAGGTTTAGTGCTGCAGCAGATCAGCGGTCATGTCGATTTATGCAGCTGATAGGGAAAACCGACTTCAAACTGACTGCTGGATGCAAATTGCACAACTGCAGTGTTCCATCTCCAGTTTTTTGGGTTACTGCGGCTTTTCTTCACAGTACGGCTCTCTATTCCTCACACCATCTTTAAAAGTATTCAAAGGTTGCAGGTTGTTTATGGAGCTGAATTAGAGCAGAAAACATTCGGGACTTCTACTGCAAGTGAACTAGAAAATTTGTTCCATTTTGGTTGCGACCTTATGATGTACGCAGAGCGACATACAATGTCAAGTACAAAACCATGTAATCAAAATTGACACTGAAGCATCAAGAACTGATGATTTTTCATCATTCAGCAATGTTGCAATTGCAGCAATCAAAACAGATCAACATTATATGCAGATGATGTCAACTATGAAATTACGTGGTTGAAATTCACATTGAAACATCATTGGAAGCCCTTCACTGGACTTGCTCGAGAAGAATGTCTTCAAAGAAGTGTGTTTTTGGGCGCAAGGGGAAAGATAACATTTTTTAGCTTCCCAAAGAACCCAACGTTACATGAACAGTCGATAGTGTGTTTATGTGTTTTGTTGGCAGTCGGCACATAATTATTTTTTGTCATTTGGCGAACATTGTGATGCTGGGATTGCAGGAATCAACGTAGCTTTAACATTGTTTGCCAGTTTGTTTTATTTGATCTTAAAAATGTCAATTTAAGGGGGAAAAAATAAACAAATGTCATAAATTCAGACAAATGATGAGGTGTAAACTCGGAAAGTTTGTAGTCAAAATTTACATTTAAACACCAAGAAACAATTTATTAGACATTTTGCGAATATTGAAATATTGCGGCATTATGATTGCAGGAATCGAATATGCGCTGATATGCCGTCGATACATAAGTTTTTTTTACAGAACATATAATGCAGATAAAATGCTTGAAATGGTGTAATTACTTCGTTTCTTCAGCCATGAATCAAGCCATAAATCCCATCAAACTGAACATATGTTGAACCCTGAACTCACACCCCAAACAGAACATTTTGGTACACAAGGACTCACCGTATGCAGTCATGGTGCCTACGTAGGGTCCATCCATCACGCTCTGGTTCTCCTCCGCAAGGGCTTTGATATATCGCTTACTGAGGTCCAATATTTGCGTACGTAGTTGAGCGCTGCTTTCGTGCGTCGCTCTCTGCTGGATGGTGAAATGAAGCAGCATCATCCCCCAAATGAAGCCGAAACTCACCAAGAAGAATCCCAGCTTTTGGGAGGACAACTTCCACAGGTACACAGAGCCCATGGCGAGGAAGTTCGTTTGTGTGATTGTGTGACGTGTGTGCGATTCAGGATGGGTTGAGCGTCATGATGTTTGGGGGTGTGGTCTCTACTAGTTCTTTTCCTCACTGTAGTCCATTCCTTTAGCGCACGCTATCAGTCACACCAGAGACACACCCACCAGAAGCGCCATCACAATGAAGACACTGGAAAGAACAGGGAGAGTCAAAATTAGAAAAAAAGCCTTATACAATTAAACAACAAAAAAGACAATAAGACAATATTTTCAGGCAATATTTTTGCAGTAACGTTTTTTAATTTGGTCCTGTAAGCAACTATCCAGAAATTGCAAGATGACCCTAACAACCACCCACTTGACCCTAGCAAAATATAAGCCAGAAACCTAGTAACCAACAAGTAACCACCCAAAATACCCAAGAAATCCTGGTTGGCAACCATGCAAATGGCCCAGAAGCCCTAGAAACCATTCACGTGCTCTAACATCTGCACAGAAGACCCTGAAAATTACCCCAAAAAAATGTCCTAGTAAAGACCCTAGAAATGGCGCAGTAAGATGACTCTTTCACACAGCACATCGGACCCGACATATTTCCGGAACATTGCCAGGTCGCCTTCTGTGTGAAAGCAAACACGTCCTGGGATTGATTCCGGCACTGACCCCCGTGTCGGGGACCTAGTAACGTTGCCGGGTTCAACCCGGAACGAGTGCTGTGTGAACAAAAGCCAGAGCTAATGCCGTGTTGAAGTGATGACGCGTGTTATCGTGCGACTCTTTTACCGGTTGTTTTGAAGGAAGATCAACGTTCGCGACAAAAAAAATATGTGTAAACTGTAATGAAGCAGAGATCAGTTAGTTTTCTACTCTCCGCGCTGACGCCAAGATCGTTTGATTGCTTCAGTGAAAGTATAACGTGCCTAAAGTTTTCTCAACTCGTACATTACACGTCACGCCCTGATGTCATGTGTCGTTACGGGACCTTTACGGGTTGTGTGTGAAAGCACGAACATATCCCGGGTAATCACTGGCAGTGTGAGAGTGAAAAATCTAGCGACCAGGGAAAAATTGCCGGAACACTTTACCCATGTATTTGCCGGAATGACAGTGTGAAAGGGGCTTAGCAAGCAGCAACCACTCAAAAGAGTCTAGAAAACTCAGACAAGGTCCAGAAGTGGCCATTTTCCAAAAATCAAGAAAATGACTCTAGAAGAGCAGAGTTATGCTTTGGTTGAGAATATAAAAACTTAGCCTAATACAACACACCTTTTCATTGTTATGTTATCATGGCAAATGAGTTATTTATGTAAAGGACACCAAAAGGCACCCTACAGTGATATTGACCCATAGATGTCACCCATTTACTGAGAGAGACACTAGATGAAAAGCAAACTTTACCATTTAAATGCTGGAATTTTGCATAATTTACAATGCATAATAAATGCAAAATATGAGTATATCATGAAATATAATAGTAGCCTATATAATAAAAAAAAAATGAATTTTAATAGGCTTAAATGAAACATATTGTTAAAAATCATACATTATTTGTTATTTGTCACATGTATTAGACCATTTTTGTGCTGTGGGTAATAAAAGCTACCACTGCATCATTTAAACCTGTGGGAAACACTATACTTGTTTGCATTGGGCACAGATTTAAATACAGTCAGCAGAAAGGGATGCTACATAATATGGGCACAAAGGACACACAATAACTGTTGACGTTTCTGATGTGGTTGAACCCTTGATGACCCTATAATCCCAGAATAACCAGTTTGAGAAACTCTTCAATGCCCTTTCTGACCTATTATATGTGACCTTTGATATTTACTGTTGTAGGCAGAGGTGTGAAGCAGTTCTAACAACCCTATTAAAACCACTGTGACAAACACCCCTGAGTAACAGTAAAAGGATAACATTTACAGCCTAAATGGGTTTAAAATATGGGATAATAACTAGAACAAATGGTATATTGTTTATATATTTAACATGTATAAAGTAGATACTCACAGCCAATCCATTTTTTTAACTATTTGCTTTGCATATTCACATTCTGACAAACAATGCTTTCCTCTAACAATCCAAATGCGTGCAAAATTGATATATATAGAAATGAAGTACGAATGTCATTGACATTGTCTGACCAAGTTTGCTTAGGATCTACAGAAGCAGGATGCTATGAAACTCCCTCATCCAGGCATTGTTCACGATTCAACACTTTGCCAACACATATTTCCCACTTCAGGCAGATGAATTCAAAAGTCAATTATTCACAAGCGGTCATAAACGTCTAAGGAAATGCAAAAGGAAAAGAGATCGAAGGGATGTTTTTGATCTTAATGCGATAATACACAAAAAACAGACTCTGAAGTTCAATGCTGGTAAGGAATCCTTCCCAGACTACAACTGATTTGCTTTGCCAAACTTAAACACTTAAACTCCCACACACTCTCTCCCCGTTTTGTACAAAATATTAATTAATCTTAGCTACAATTATTAAACACTTCGATATGAATCACACAAACTGAAAATCGAAAAATCCACACTTGAAGTACAAACCGGTAAACCAGCAAGCAAAAGATGCCACATAACCACAAAGAAACTAGGTCAAGTGCTAATTTTCCATTAGGTTATTAACACTTGTTACGGAAAACCTGATACTTGTATTTTAACAACCCCCAGGACATGCAAATACGGCATACTCAAATCATTCATCTCATGTTTAATAATAACTATGACCAGTGGCCCAGAAATGTGATGCATTACATCATTTACTGCTGAATGTTAGATCCTTGTATCTGTATTGTGTCAGTTTTAAGACTGGGTGTAACAGTTAATCTTTGAGCCACTTTTAAAAAAGATTTACTAGTGTGGTTTAACATAAGAGTAATAAAATACCTTTCAGTCAGTGTAAAGGAACAGTTCACCCAAATATGACAATTTACCCACCCTCAGACCATCCCTGGCGTAGATGAACTCGCTTCTTCTGAAAATGGAGAGAAATGTAGCATTCCATGACTTGTTCACCAATGGATCCTCTGTAGTGAATGGGTGCCGTCAGAATGACAGCTGATAAAAACATCAACCCTCACCACTCAAGTCCATCAATTTTTTTGGATTACCTGTGGATTATTGTGATGTTTTTAATCAGCTGTTTGGACTCTCATTATGACGGCACCCATTCACTGCAGAGGATCCATTGGTGAGCAAGTGATGCAATGCTACATTTCTCCAAATCTGTTCTGATGAAGGAACAAACTCATCTACATCCTGGATGGCCTGTTCCATTATCAACAATTTCTGAATCGTTTCAAGCAGTACTACACACCAGAGTAAATTGTATAAAGTCTTGCTAAAAGGTAACTTAATTACTAATAGATATGAACAAACCTACATAATTTGATAAATGACTAGTAGTCCAGGCTTAGGTCTTTTAAAGTATCAGTGACTAAACTATTATTATTATTATTATATTATATAATTACAATCAGATTACCAATTTATCTAAGCAATGTATTTGTAACTATTATAATGTATCATGCCTAATTACAGACTGTAAATGTTCTTTCTGAAAGAGGAGGATCTCTTGAGAGGAGATGATGATATTGTGAGAACTTTTGACATTTGTACACACTACCTTGAGATACGCAAACATCTAGTGCTATTCTAAACTAAGCAGTGTTATCTTTTATCAAGCGAAAGGCTATGAGGGCTTAAAATCGCATGACTGAATTTGCATTATGATTTTCAAGGAAACGTATCTATGCTGCGCAGTAATGCACACGTGGACGTATCCAAAATTGACACCATCTTTTTTGCCACAAGCTCCTTTGATTAGTCGAATTATATCATAACTATCGGGCTAACTGATTGACACCACATAATGGCAAACAAATAGCAAATTTTAAGTTTATTCTTCTTAAGGCTATCAATTAAATCAATGTGTCTAGCAAGCAAACTGAAGAAAATTTTCTATTTAATGTATTAGGCCTGATTAAATTTGCATATGACAGGTGTTACGATTAAAACTCGGCCTACATCTTGATGAGATTCTTTAATAAAATGATGTACATCTCTTCCAGTCTTCTTAATTTGATCACACCGACAGCTGAGAAGCACTTAATGGAGTTACTAAATGCTACAAATTCGGGCTCGAAGGATTAATTTAAACTAAAACCAAATAGCTCTCAAGTAAATATTGACAATTAAGTAAATATTCTCAATATTATCTGTTAAAGTAGTTTTGTCAACGATACTTAGAATCCTAGTTTGTACTTAAACATCAAAAGAAACCGTGGATACCACATTATTATTTAACTTTAAATTCTATGATACAATTAATAATAAATAGTTTTTAAAAATTAACTAATTTGTCGACGACTGCTGGGAAGTACACAATGGAGGTACGGTTTCCAAATGCAAATATTAATTTCACCACTTCCAAACACGTTATCTTACATGTTTACTGAATAAACATTGCTATAATACTTATTCCTGATAGCATCGGTGTAAGTAGGCGGCGTTTGCACAGTGTGACATCTAATTACACTGTATTTGTACATAAACATCACACTTAGATGCGTATAATGACATTTTACTGCTCGGAATTTGTTGAGACAGGATTGTTATATAATCACAATACACAAGTATTAAAGTACGGCACTTAAATGAACATAACGCTACCAAAAGTCAAAAATTCGACTGTCTTGTTTTTGTAGCTTGCAAATTTATTTGTTTTTATGGCAATGTTTTTTTTCCTATCCGTATTACTTCGGGCTTCTCATGCAAATAAATGTTCCTGAAGGGTCAAAAAGCAAGTTGATCCAGTCTCTGATTCAGGAAACGCTGTCAAAGAAATCAACAATATCTCGCAAAGACCTGCAAATGACATGTAAAATGTGCAAAAATCGAATGTCTATCCACTCAAGGAAAATATGACATGCTAAAACATAATAAAAATCATTCATTCTAGAACAGTTGAGAGAAAATGTAACATTTACAGTCTTAATTGGGAACAAATTATCAATATTGATAATATTATCCTGTACTACACAGATTTCTGTCCAAAAATCAAAGTGTCCCTCCTAGAAAATACACAAATGAAAATCAAATTTCCTTGAACTTGCTTTAAGTTGAAGTTCACTAAATTATGAAAGGGCATTGGTTTCTAATCAGATCATGTCGGATTTTAGAATTTTAGATGTTTGTGTAATACGGCCCCAGGGCATGTGCAACGTTCTTGAAAAACGTCGAATTTCAGAACAGGGCCGTTATGCAACCAGGATGTTTTTAAAGGAGCTCCAGCCGGAATACTGCAACTGATATTTGACAGCCAAAAAACACAAGGGTTGATCCCAGTGTGCGAGGCTTTACTCCAGTTCAAAAAGGGCCTTTTCCTTATCCCCACTGAGGCCTGCTGTCAGAGCAATATTCTGAATGTGTGAACGTTAGTGTCCTAAAAATAGGTTCGGAAGTCATTACATAATTAAAATTGTCATCTTCAGGCGTTTTTTAAGATACCGCTTCCAGCTTTCAAATGTAACTGCCACAGAAATGCATTACTCGGCAAGGCAAGTCCTCGGGGAATAGTTCACCCAAAAATGAAAATTGGCGGAAAATGTATTCATCTCCAGGCCATCCAAGACGTAGATGAGCTTGTTTGTCCATTGGAACAAATTTGGAAAAATTTAACATTACTTCATTTCCTCACCATTGGATCCTCTGCAGTGAATGGGTGCCATCAGATTGAGCATCTAAACAGCTGATAAAAAATTACAATAATCTACAAGCAATCCAGAAAAGCTGCATGTTTGTTAGAAACAAAACCACCATTAAGGCGTTTTAACTTTAAACCATCACTTCTGGCCAAAATATGTATTCATAATTCATAATAACGCTTCCCGCAGTGAAAAACTCCATCCCCTATCAAAGTCCACCGACATTTTTGTTTAGATCTCCTTTTTTCCCCCTTCCAAACAGTGCATATTTCTCTCCTGATTCAGACTAGACACCTTTTTCACTGGAGAAATCAGTATTATGAATAGAGGATGTCTCATTCTGACGGCACCCATTCGCAGAAGATCCATTGGTGTGCAAGTGATATAATGCTACATTTCTCCAAATCTGTGCCGATGAAGAAACAAACTCCTCTAAATACTGGATGGCCAGTGGGTAAATCTCCATTTTTGGCTAAACTATCCTCTTTAACTCTACCAAAGCCATTTTTCTGAAAACAGGTTCTGAAAAAGAAAAAAAATTAAGTGGGGTTTTCCTGTGCAAATGTTTTGCTGTTGCTCAGGTTTACAAGACAACGTCAATAAAATGTCAGCTCAACTTAATCTAGACATCAAAATAAAAGTCTCACGTCAATGCCCACAGTGAAATCCACCAAAACAAGTTGCCGTTAAAAACCAGGTAAAACTCATGAAATTAATAATTACTTCTTATTGAATGTCATTTGCTCACTTAAAACACATCAAAGCCCAGTTTCACAGACAGGGCTTAGTTTAAGCCAGGATTAGGCCATAGTTCAATTAGGATTTTTAAGTAATTTTATAAACGTGCCATAGAAAAAACATTACTGATGTGCCTCTTGAGACAAAACAATCAGTGCAAGTTTCTTTCAGTTGAAACAGCTCAGACTTACATTTTAGTCAGGAACTAGGCTTAAGCCTTGTCTGTGAAACCAGGAGTAAACTGGTGAAACAGACTATCTTCTGTTACCTGGAAAAGAGTCACTATTTATATAATTCACACCCACAGCTTCTTTTCACCTAACCAACGCTACCCACACCCATTCCACAAATCAACTCACATAAAGCTTCTTTTATACAAGTTCAAGAGGTTCGAACATAAAGAACGTTTATAGTAAACAAGGTGGAAAAGTAGCCAGTTTAGTCGAAGCGGGGGCAATCGACTTGAAACGAATGGTCAAGGTCAACGGCTATTCATTGATACCACAGATTAGACTCTTGATTTACACTGAACTTATGGTCTATGTCCAGACCATCACACAAGAGACCAAGTGCAGCCCAGGAACAGGAAGTTATAAAGAGGTGTGTGGCAATAAAACGCTTTAAAATACACAGGAAATTTCTGAGCATGTTACAACATGGACGTTGTGCCGGTTATCAGTGTTTCGCCATCCTGTGATGTCAGTTCAGTTTTGACATCAGGGAGTTCTGAGACAAACTGTGACTAGCAATTAAAGCCTCATATACACCGGGATGATTATCACACGTGCTTATCATCAATGTTTTTCTAGACGTCTTTTGTGTTCAGAAATACCCCGATACACATCGAATCCTATTTTATCGGTAATTCCTCTCCATAACAACTGCCTCTTATCGAGATTTTTGTAGTTGCTGTTGCTTTTGCCATAAAGCACTTTGTGTTCAGACACCAATGAGACCAGCAGCTTTCATCACGCCTCGATGCATCTTCTTGGTTTACTTTACTTTTCTCTTCTCTTAGTTTTTAGTTATCAAGTGTACTCGGCAAGACCGTTTTTGTGCTTGAGCGCCACGAAGTCTGTTTAGCTGTAACTTCAGGCGCGTAAACAAAATCGCAAATCTCATTGGTTGGCCAGTTTTTAACGCAGCACGTCAAACCAAAAAAAAACAAGGCCAAGGCGTATAAAAAAAAAATCACGCTTTTAAGTCTCACGTTTTGTGTGTCAGTGTGCAAACTAACATTGGCGCCCTTTGTTTAGTCACAAGGCGTTAAACATCGCCGATAATCGCGTGAAATATTCTCGGCCCAGTGTGAACAAGCCTTAAGGCTACGGATCTGAACAAACTCTTAAGCACTGTTCACACCACCTATGACCTTCTGGGCGTTCCCACTAATGGTCGACTAGTTACCCCGTAACACTCCACTACAGCAGATGAATCATGTGCTCTCTATTGACTTTACTCCCTTTGGTTGTCGCTTGCGAAATTTGCAGCTTATTTGCATAAATTTGAAGAATTCTGAACTTTTATCGCTTGACACGCCCACCTTCCTTCGCCAATGGTCACTGTTGCCCGTGTCGCCGGAAGTCGCCAGCTCTCCATTGAAAATGAATGGGATTATGTCGCTCTATCACAGTGTCGCTGGCGGTGTCAATAGGGCTTTAACTACAGGCATTAAACTTTGTCGCATATTAAATTTCATGCTACTGTGAATGACATGGTATATAATGAACAGCCAACAACTGAAACAAAAAAAAATTAACTTTATATCTGAACAATGATAAAAAAATATTGACAGTATTCACTAACAATGAAAGTTGAACTGCGACTTTGAAGCGAACAAACGTATACCGACTTGAACCAGATTGCTGTCGGACTTTCTGTGACGGGCCAGAAGACTAAACGCATCAATATTACACATATAAAACACTGCACACATTATTAAATTATGCAGTGATCTGCGAAACCCATAGACAGTGATATATGATGCAGAAGAGCCAGTTATTCTTCAAAACTGACAATATGACAACTTAAAAACCTCTTTAATGGATTACACTATGAAATGTGATCTAAAGGCTTCATCAACTGGCACTTTTGGAACCCAACCCCCGAAATCTTCTCTTAATCACCTCAGCTCTTTAACCACTACACCACACTACTCCAAAATTAAACCATTTTAAATAACTACACTAATATTGCAAATTCTAATTTAGTTTAATGGTTAAAGGCCTAGACCGGCAATCCAAAGGTTGTAGGTTTGAACCACATAAGGTGGATCCTACCACCATTTAGCCTCAGGTTTCTCTGTAATACATTTTTAAAGAAGTAACGTTTCTGTGGTTTTACTATGGTAAAGTGATAGTATCACACTAATGTCATGACATTTTAACATACTTGCTTTCCATAGAACTAAATAATTATCATGTGATAATTACAGAGTTAAATGGAAATACAATTACCTTGGTATTTAACTCGTGTAAATAACAATTACCATGGTATTTACACGAGTCAACTTTTAAAAAAAATACAACAGTAACAAGTAAAAAACCATGTGGTAGGTGTTTGTGTACAAAAAAGTACAACCTGTTTTTATACATTTACCATGGCTTACTAATGGTATAGCCTGATCTAAAAAGCACTGAGAGGTAACATGGTTTGGACATAATATCGTGTACTACCATGGCTTTTTAAACACATTCGTAGCACCATGGTATTCTTGAAAGTACCTTCGAGTACAATCAGTAACGCTACCCGGGTTTACATCAAAGTACGACTGCACCATCACTTTAAGACAGAAGAGCCACATTATGTTGCTGTAAGGCTTATACGTAAACTGATAAACAAATCAAGGATTAAACGCCTAATGCGTTAGTGATCGATTGATTTTAGTGTATAAATAACCCAAATAAAGACGTATAACACATGTGCGCGTGTTCCGCAGTGGACTGCAACGCACCAAACGCGCCCTGCTTTCATTTCGTACGTTTTTAGTAGGAAAACCAAACAAACACTAACCTGATTAAAGATCGAAGGTGGTGATACGAATGTTAAAGGCTGTTGAAAACCTGGTGGTTGCACTGTGATCTGCGTCGGTGTGGTTCCAGGCACCTGACAACGGTCGGTGTGTTTCGTTTCGCTGTCTGATCACACTTAACACAAAGAGCGTCGAGACGCTCGGGGAGCGTGGCGATTTTACCTACCTGATTGAAAAGCGAAAAACAAGAACACACAACGCTCTTGCAGGGTCCCTAACTTAGAAAATCGTCGTGTGTGTGTGTGTGTGTGTTTAATTTGTTAAATTAGTTTAGCACTTGATACAAATAACCTGACTAACTGATCTTACCAAATGTTTTGGGCGCCAAAACTAAACGTTTTAACAATGTCTTCTTGTCGTGAACCGTTCCTAATCTTACATTACAATAGTGGCTGATTCGTGAATGAAAGATTAATTTGAGTCGAATCTCTGCAGTGAATCAATCTTTAAAAGTGAATTAATCCGGTTTTCGAGTTCAGCTCACCAGTACGGTTTCAAGTACAACGGTCAACCGCCCACTTGAGTGAAATATGCCTTTTATCAGCGAATATTACGTAAATAGGTCTGTTCCTCACACAAACTATATTGTATTACTTTTTGAAAACTTGACATATAGCTATAAGGACTGCTTTTATGTTAGTTTTGTGGATGTGACAACATCATTCATTGTCATTAAAAGACATTCTACTGAATTTGTACTATATCAAAATAAAGAGACGGACCTAACGACGAACAGGTGAGTAAACCTTAACATAATGATTTTGAGGTGAACTATCCACTTAATGTTGATTTTGACAGATTTTGGGGTAGATTAGGACGTGTTGGTGTATTCTGCCATCTATTGGACTTTAAATGAACCTGCAGTTAAGAAGCTAATTTGGATGGTCGTTGGTTTTTAAATATGACGATTAAAGTCAGTCTTGTGAAACCAATGAAATATAACGACAGCAAAATTTACTTTAAAAGGGTAGCACAATGCCGAATGATTTCTGAAGGGTTTGCTAACGTTCAATAGGAGTCCATTTTTGTGCATTTAATAATGCCAGTTTGAACCATAATTCATGCTTTGACAGAAAATTCAAGCTGAAGTGCCCATATGAGAAAAATTCAGCTGAACAGAAGTGCCTTTGAAAAAAAAAATAATCTGTTTAAAAAGAACATTTATACCATTGAAAGTATGTAATGATCCAAGAATTGAGTCTTTTGTTCACAAACACATAGTGGGTCTCATTCTTTTTTCTCATACAGAGTGAGAAAATCAGCTTTGAATTAATAAAATAAATAAATGAAAAAGGATGCTCTTTTGTAGTTCATGTGTAATGGAGATTTCTTGTAAGGATCCATTTAATTTTAGATGTTTTTCCTAAAATTTCATTGGGGAACAAAATTAGATTAAACCAGTTATTAGTAGTTCTCTCCAGAACTCTAGAAATAATAATAATAAAAAAAGAACATTGATACGTAAGTACTTAATGGTCCAAAAATTCAATCTTTTCTTCTCACATACATATGGATGTCCAATCTTCTTTGATGAATGTCATAAGACAAGAGATAACAGACTAGAAATACAAGACATTAGCTAAAAAAAAATCACCGAAGGAAACGAAACACCCATTCTTTCTCTCTATCCATCAATCTATCTTTCTTTTCATCCCTCGCTTGCTTTCAGCATGAACGAATACTCTTATATATTTATCTCCCTCCTACTCTCAACAGGTAACCGCCTCGACAAGTTCTGCGAAAGCATAATTACACATTTCACAGGAAATTACAGCCACAATCGCAGACATCCCATAATTCTGTGCGCAGTGTGCTCAAAGGGCGTCTCAGAACAGATCCTTAACATGTATCCATTACTTGAACAAGTTTGCACAAAGCTGTATGTCTTCTTATTTCATACAGGCCTACAATCAGATATGCAAAACATGGAAACGTCCTTTAAACTCTGAACATCTCCTCCTGTATATTTATATTCGTTTATGGGTTTGCATGCGATTTTCAATTTTGAGATTCGAATATTCTTTTTTTTTCGTACACCAGGCAATCCCCCACGAAATGGTTGAAATTGCCTACCACAACATCACATCAATGCAATACAATGTTTGAGAAGCAACTGAGATATGAAATATACTTCATGCATGTTTTTTGTTCCACGCAAGAGTGTGAAAATGAAACTGCTCAGGAGATATAATGGAGATCTCATTCTACTTCATTTTGAGATGTTTCTTCTGAAAATCCTTTTTAGAGAAACAACAATGGACCAAATAGTTTTTTTTTTCAGGAGTTCATATAAGATCTCTTACTGTTGACTGCAGACATTGGTACGTTGACAAGTCTAAGCACAGTTTAAGATCTATCTGAAACTCTACAGGTGTTTTATTTTGAAGAAACATCTAAGATGCACGAGACTGTTCTTGTGCTCTTGCAGTTGAAGAGCAACACTTAAGATATTAAATAGATGTCATTTGTGATTTTTCATTCCTGTGCGGTTGCAAATACAACCCTGAATATTTAATAAGTAACCCCCAAAAAAGTAATAAAGCAAGCCCAGCGTCAAGTTTGAAATCTTTAGGAACACTTTTGCTGGTTCCCATAACAACACTCTTGAGAAGATCACTGAAGGGGAAAAATATTCAGGTTCTGTGTCATGCAAACATTTCAGAAACGATTGATAAAAAAAATAGGTCATTCACTTGACATATTCCATTGTTGACACTTCGCCATTTTCAAATGAATGTTATTTCACTTCACACATTTCTGGTTTAATATGAAAGGATTCTTCCACATCCTCTGTGCTCACGCTTGGTTTAGTGGAAGCAAAAGGTTGTTGAGTGCAGGGATGTGTTCCCACACACAAGCAGGCACACATCAACAAAACATACTCTGGTTTCCTTTTACAGATACAAATTGCCTTATTAAAGCAGTTCTGTTTCTCTCTATCTCTCTTTGGCTCATAAGTGCCAGTATACTAACAAGGAATTTTGCAACATTTTTTGCAGTGTGTGACCTACACAATGATTTGGCTTTAAAATATTTAGCATTGCATACTTCACACTTTTTGACAGACTATATAATAATAAAAAAATACTACTTTAGTAAAACGATCAAAAATACTGTTTTAATGAAAATATAAATAAATAAAAACTTTAATAAAATATTAATGCTAAATATTTTACAGACTATATAAAAAATACTATATAACAAAACTATAGTTAAACTATAAAAAATAAAATTAAGAAATAAAAATACTGTTTTAATGAAAATATAAATAAATACAAATTTTAATAAAAATATTAAAAACTCAGTGGGGAAGAAATTTTTTTTATAATAAAAAATATTTAATTTGAATGGAAACTTAAAAATGACAATTTTTTATTTTATTATTTTTATAAAAATAATAAATATTAATAATAAAAAATAATAATATTTGTAATAAAAGTATTTAAAAGTTGAAATATGTATATATAGATTTATCAATTTAAGTAATAAAATTACCTTTTAAAATTTACATATTTTGTAAAAATACAAATCTAAAAATACCATATATATATATATATATATATATATATATATATATATATATATATATATATATATATATATATATATATATAAAATACAATTTACTTTTACAAAAATATACTTTTACAATATATGTAAAATATATATTTTCATTAAAACAAAATGCATTGTTTAGTGCATATTTCATATGTGTCCCTTTATTCCGCAGTGTCTGGCACGTTCCAGCAGAAATCTGTCCCTTACATGCAGCTGTCCAGCACTAATCTGAGAACACGATTCAAATAAAACAAAGGCAACATGGTGCTCTGCCCAGAATGCAGAGGAAGGTGCAAAATCCCAGCACAAGAGTCCAACAGAAAAGAGGATTTAAACAGAGACAGCGATGGAGACAGAGAGAGGGGAACTTTTTGAAGTTGTCATATTTTGAAAGTGGTCTGATAAGGCTCTTCACACTCCAGCTGCCTTCGGGGCAGAGTTCTCCTTCTTACAAGACGGATTTGAAGGGGAGAGAAATTCTGATGATGAATATGAAACCACATGAAGGACAAGATGAAAGAGGAGGACATAACAGAACGAGGGGATTGAATTGAATGGAATAGAAATAATTCTGGTGAGGGTAGTTTTGTCCTGAACAGATAACCTCAGTGTTGTGAGGCGAAGAGAAGAGAAAGATGTCTGTTTGAGACAGATTGAGGTGGTTCGAGTTAAATTATTGTCTAAATCAGTGAAATTGCTCTCAAATTGCTGTACTATATGGATACAGAAAGAGATGCTGTTCACCCGTTGAACAAAACTAAATGCACTGACAAAGCTGATTTTATGAAAAATATAAAAGTAGTCTAACCATGCCTGAGTAAAGAATGTGGTCAGATTGTGCATCAGCATCTCCTTCCAAAATGAATAGGGCTAACTTAGTAGCTATATCTTAATGGACAGATTAGAGTGCAAAAGAAAAGGACGTTACAGAAAGGCTTTAAAATCTAAAATGTTAATTGAAACTAATCTCTACAACGCAGCTGTGACTTCAGTAGCGTCGCTGTTTAAATCAGGTCAATCCGGAGCATAACTGCGCTATTTCTACAGCTGTGGCTTTGACTGTCTCCTTCCTTCCACTGCAGGGATCCCCTGCCCACACATTCACCCAAATCAACCGTCTGCTGGCAAATCTACTGAACGCCTCTCCATGTGAGGAACTTTGCGGTTGGTCTTCTGTTTACGCGCCAAAAAGCGCCATTGGGAACCGTTATCTGCGTCTCCAGCGCGCGAGAATGAGAAGATTCGATTTTGTGGCGGAATATCACACTTTACGCTCTATTATTACCAGAAAGATAAAAGTTTTCGAATGGTTTATAACTCATAACTGAAAAATAATTTTCCGTGTTAATATAATTTTATTGTTAACACTAATTATATAACCCCCCACCCACCCCAAGTAAGCCTAAACTCTTGATTTATTTATTTTAAATGCAAGAAGAAGAAGAAAATACTGCTGAGTGCAGTGATTATGTAAAGTTATTCATTAGAATTTTGCGTAGTCATTTGAAGAGTGGAGTGCGCAGATATGCACCACCTCTCTCGTTTCTGTGAAGGAGGATTTCTGCTGTAGGTGGTGGCATCAATTCACTTCGCTTTCAGCAGATGCTGAGTTCATTCTCCTGTGCAAATGGAGCTGGATATAATCACCGGAGGCGCAGAAAAGGCGCATACTGAGCTTTAGAAACACTGAGAAAACACTGAACACATCATATGAGCGAATACAGTCAATTTACATACACAACTATTTTAAACGTTCAACATGTGGATTATAGTACTGTGGCTATTTTTGATTGGTACTTCCGTCGAAGCACAGGTAAGAAGAGTGAACAATTTGTTGCAGTTTTTTATTCTCTTTGTTTGTATGTAAATTTGAAGTCAACATTTTTGAACGTTTAACTCTTGACATGTCTAAATGTTTAGCTTCCTGCCAGGTTCACCGTGAAAACGAAAAATACTAAATGTTTCTATCTTATTTAACTCTTAAAGTCACTTTCAGCTGTAACCTAACATAGGTTCAGTATATTTTAATAATATATATATATTATTTTGGCTTACATAAACCAGTTCTACCTCTTAAATCATTTTAAGGCTAACATTAGCTTACCAACATTGTAAGGTCGTGTAAAGTCAGATGTTGTGAATGGGGTTAATTTGGACATAATTGTATTAAATGTTGTAGAAATTGTGGCATATTGCTAAATCTGATGCAAGCAAGCATGCACATCTCTTTTGATGGTTTTCATGATTTTCCAATTAACAATGAAGCTTGAAGGTCTGCTGGTGGCTTTAAATCTCCACGAGCCCTCTGAATCATCTAATTGGATGGTTTCTAATTTCCAAATCAAGTCTAAAATAAGCGTGTCAAGCTGTCAGACAATCAATGACTCTGTATTTGTCTCGGCAGCATGTGGACCCTGAAGTGGGATTAACAGCTCAGGAACAAGTTCTCCTGCTGTACGACATCAAACTGCAGTGCCTTCAGAACATCTCCGAACACAGTCCTGCCGGTAAGACCCCACCTGCGGATTCTGTTTGGTCCTCTGACCCTTTTCCCCTCTATTGGGATGATCAGTGCAGCCCGAGAGGATAGATCATTTGCATAACTGATAGAAATATGGGGGGATCAAGATGAAAGTGACTCACACTTAAACGCATTTATGTCATTAGTTCATTAGTTTCGAAGCCTTTTGCATGTGAATTCACATCTGACGCATAATCCGTGGAACAGAATGTGACATTCGAATCTTCTTAGAGGATTTATCTGTCAAAATCTGCCACCAGAGAGATCCAAGATCCATTTCAACTGAAGAGTCTCACATCTTTGGTTGGTTAATGAATCAAGCTTGAATGTCTCTCGCTCCTGTCCAAGTGTCGTTGCTCTCTCTGCTTTGTTGATTTATTTAGACACTGAATTACCTTACAGTCACGTACTGTCTATATCTGCCCACTCATATAAGCATCTCAACATATACAGTGGAGTCCAAATGATGGCACTAATGAAAATGTGTCTGCTTTGCATTTAATTTGATGCAGGATATTGATCTCGGCTGTGATGGATTTGCCACTTTTCAAGTTGGCCTGGTTTAATTCTAACAAAATTAGTGACAGTTTTCCGTCTTAAATGCAAGCTGGGTGTATGTTGTTAAAATGCTGGATTGGTAACCAAAAGGTTGTGGGTTTGAATCCCAGCAGGAGCAAGAATTCACAGGTGTAGGATTTACTTAACATTTTTCACTCATATTGCTATGAGTCCATAAATCATTATCATTGAAATAAAAATGAGAATTTCAAGAAAAAAAGATTTCTTGTAAAATCTACTCTAATAATAAAGGCTGCAGATATACTGGAACTTTTGAAGTGCAATTGCTTTCGGATGTGCCACAGCAAAAATGCTCCACTTATGTACATCCAGTCCAATCTTTTTTACTCTGATGGGAGTTTGTGATGTCACAGATTAATGGTGTAGTGCGGCTTGTGAGTCACCCTGCTGTTTACAGAAGCTGACGCACATGTATTGTTTTTTTTTTCCATTTTCTTTTTCCTCATTTACACATGTTGGTCCTAGCATTAACCCTGTGTTAGCTGATTGTGCATCCATACCCAGTTAAGATTGCGAGAGGTTCCTGGTTACCTGCGTAATTCTGAATTAGGAATTTGAGGATGATTCAAGCACATGTGAATCATCACAGAAACAAGGTGATGGCTCCGTACATCGATTAATAAATCATTACTGAACTATAAAGGCTTCTGCAAATTGAGACACTTCCAGTCAGCTGCACAGGATTATATGTACATAATCCGAGCTGGAATCTTTCTATTTCTTGCAGTTTATCCAACAAAATGTTATTATCAACTAATAATCTGGCACATGCCAGTGTAATATCCAACACAGATGAATATTTTCAAATCCAACAAGCACAAATGGCGTGATTTTGTGAATACAAAATACACTGATGTCAATGTGTTAATTTCAGAGAGCAAGAAATGTGAAGTGCGTTTGCTTTTGCAAAACTCACCACCACAATGCTAGCAAGCAAACATTTGGTGTAAGATTTTCAACAGATATTGCAATGAAATTTCACAAATAATTACAAAGAAAGGTCAAATAATACTGAATCGAATGTGAAATGTTTAAGTAGAAGTTTTTCTGTAAAACATAATTTTTGTTTTATTTACAACTGGGTTCCAAAGCTACTTTTATACGACAGTTCAATAAACAAGAATTTAATGTTGATTAAATTGTTATTGAGACATAACAATGTCCGTGACGTTTCGTTCATTAAGTGTTTTTCCCCAATTTTTAAAGAAAAATATTTTCCAAAAAAACAGTTTGACTTCCATGTTCTCGCACGCTATGAGCTGATTCCTTGTCCATTTACAAAATCCAGCAAGTTCCTGATCGGCATAGAACGCATAGAAGGAAATGATGTCACCGTTGCTGTGTGATGTAACAATTGTAACCTTGTGTAAAATAAGAGAAACCGGAATGAACTGTGTTTCATTTGTTTAGATTCATTGACTCAAAAAAAAAAAAAACCCATGTTCATTCTTCGATGAATAATGTTTGAATGAAACGGTTGAGTGAATGACTCATTAACCACGTTTACATGGGCACTTTTTATTTCAACTGGAATGATTTCATGAATCCAAACATAGTGTTCACAAGAACACTTATTAAAGTGGTTGCATTGATGTGCACGCTTATATGTCAGAAGCTTTAAATTTAGATTTAATATTTTGACATGCGCACACTGCACAAATATAAATAGTGTTCCACTGTGTTTAAATGCTAACCATCCTCATTTTCTTTGTTTTAAAAAACAGATTTATTTATCTATTTTGGGTACTTATTAAAAGACGACAACATGAAGCTTTGTGCAATGATGCTTATATTAATTAAGCGGTAAAAACATATCTGCAAATGAGAGTTTTTTAATAAGCACTTGTGGCACAATGTAATCTTGCACCGCTTCACAGACGATGAGTGTAAAAGAGAATTTTAGATTGACACGACAGTCATTTATTATTCTGAACAACGACAGGAGCTCGTTCCGTGCAGCATTCATCATTGCGACATTTCTACATCGTTGCACACGCGCAAAACTTTCAAGTATCGGTTTTCGATCCGATCAAATGGATTAGAAAAGGTTAATCCCACCCCTCTCAACCAGATTGAAATTTCGATGGGTTTCTGGCATTTTTATTCCAATTGAGGTGATTACAGTAGCACTTTCATTCAGATTGGACTTTTGAACCAATCTAAACCCACCTAAAGGCACAGTCGACACTTGTTCGAATTAATGAATCATATTTGTAAAGATTTAGCTGAGGTTAATTTCGCCACCTTTTGGCTTAACTATGAACCTTCCAGAAAGAGTCAGTAAAAATGCAGACAAGCGACAGACTACCAAACTGAACAGACACCGTACGGCTGGAATATTAACAAGTTTTTTTTAAACACAGAAGTAAGCTAGAGTAAAAATTGACTTTGAATGTTCGAGACTTCCGATTCATTGGTTTATAACTAAGAATAACAAAGTGCACCAAACAGTAAAACTATTTGCACCTTAAAACTAGTGTGTCTATGATTATGAAATTGAATTGAGATAATATGATAACAGTTTGTAATATCAAGCTATCAAGCACCATAACGGGAGGTTTTTTACAGAAAGAATTACTGGAAGCGAATGACACTTGAAGCTTGCACATTTGCATCCGCTCTTACGTTAAAAATTAGGTGGATAAGTGCTCTTGAAACTACGCTCAGTTAATCACATTCAAATACCAGATTGCATTAATCGTATATCTTACACACGGCATTTTATTTCCTTACCCAATTATAAATCTCCCACCAGATGTTATACATTTTTCAATCTCTAACCCGCTGTGAAGTAGCTTTTGTCCAAGGTTTATATCTCCAGTCATTTTCTTTTCATTTGGACATTTGTGCTGCTCTTCAAAGGCACGGTAAAAAATAAAAGCTATACAAAAAAGCTCTCCTTTGTTTGACAACATTTGCTAATATTGGTTATTAGAGCTAATTAGAGTGTAGCTATTGTCATTTGCATCAAGTTGTCGAATGCTAAAAATAAATTTGCCATGGCAACTCTCAGAACTTTCTCAGAATGTTCAAGATATTCTAAATATAATTTCACAGTTCTGTATGTTTTATACATAGAGCTGAATTAAGGTTAGTTGGGACATTTTTCCCAGTCAACTAATTGGCAAAAATCCCAATTTACCCAAATTCACCCTATGTGTATATATGTTTGTATGAAAAAGAAAGATTCCCCGTCATACTGAAAATGGTTTGTTTATTAAGTCAGGACCTAAAAATCAATAAATGTTCAAGTGTGAAAGACAACATGGTGACATCTCAACCCGATGACCAATGGAATCCACAAATAGAAACAGCACAGACAAAGTTTGTTGATGCTCTTTCTTCCAACCGTCATCAGCAAGCCACCAGGTTGAATTGAGCTCTGCTGATTCATTCACTTTGTATAAAGTTTCTAAATAGCATCATGCACTTTTAGCAGCGCGGACCCTCTCCATTCAAGGAGCTGACCGGCTGGTGCGGTGCTCCCATACAGAGACTCTGCCCTTTTCACACATTGCTCTGCGGGGTTTATTCAATGGTTGACGGAATACTTGCACTTAGAAGGAAGACTTACAAAGGCGCCGAATCAATGAGCCGCGAGGAAGATAAACTGTTCATGTCTCCATGGGCTTTGAGGTTATTCCTTTCGTGCTCACTTTGCAAGATTCTGATTTATATTCTTCTCCATTTTCTTGAAATCTTCGAATGCATAGAACTGTGATTTATTTGATTAATAAACCATCTTTTTTTGATACCGGAGCTTAGTAAGTGTGTGAAATGTGTGAAAATTGCTGAGGCAAATATGCTTTTATGCTTTGAGGAAAGCATTGTTCGCAATTATAATGTCTGAGAGCACGAGATGTCAAGTCTCACTTTAGATAACCCTGTTACCGTCTGATATTAAAGAAACTATAATTACATTAGACGTTCCCCAATGGACTCTGAACAGTTTTAATTAGGTTCGTTTTGAATGAGAAACGCACAGGCAATGAAACATACAGAATACTATCCACAGTGTCATCTAGAATAGGGCCGTGTATACAGATTACAGATTCGATTTGATAAGGGCAGTGTTTCAGACAGATTTAAACTGTTGCTTTGTCTTTTTCTCAAGTTTAGTTAAGTTTTTTTTTTTTTTTTTTGGTCGAGTCCAACAAATCATACCCCATTTTGAAGATTTTTTTTAATGGAGATTGTGAAAATAAAAAGAACTCGTTTTTGAAAATATGTTCATTTATGAATAATTTCAGATATTCAGAGTTCAGATGATTACTCCTGGAAGAAGCTGATGAAATTGTTATATGATGATATAAACTCTGACTGCTGAACAATCTGAGCTGATATTGTTGAGATATTTCCAAAAAGCATGTGTGGTATCTGAGAATTAAAGCTAAGAAGACAATGAAGGCATATTATGTATTAGTGCTGTCAAACGATTAATCGCGATTAATCACATCCAAAATAAATATTTGTATATATTAAATTCTGATCTGCTTTTCTCATCTTCTCTAGTTTGCTTGTTAATCATAGTCTAATTAACTTGGCATTGTATTGTATGAATATTTTGGCTCTTATAATAATAAAGGCATCTTCCATGCATAAACGTAATTGCTATTATTACACACTTACTTTTTATTATTTGGCAGTGGAATTGGATTTCTGTTCATTCTTTTGGATTTCTTCCTCAAAGTTCTTAAAGCATTGTTAATGGAACCATTAATGAAATTAAGTTATTCAGGGGAACTGGAGCCAGAACCAGAATTTAGCAGCAAAATTGGATCTCTATTTAGTTTCACTGCTAGGAAAAACAACAACACAGGCTTGTGATGTTAAAGCAGTTTAACTTCCAGACTCACAGATTACATAAAGTGTGATTGTGGTTTACACATTTTGCACACAGATGAGGTCTGTTCTCCAGGATGGGACGGGTTGGTTTGCTGGCCTCGAGGATCCCCAGGAACGGTCACCAAAGTGCAGTGTCCCAGCTATGTGTATGACTTCAACCACAACGGTACTTGCAAAACTGATGTGATCGCCAGTTTCTTTCCAACAGCATCTAATCAAATTGTTCGGTTTCTTCATTTTCGTAGGATTTGTATACCGTCAGTGCAACTCGAATGGGTCGTGGGTATCGGTGGAGAACAGAACTTGGGTCAATTATTCAGACTGTCTGCGCTTCTTGGCTCCAGGCGTTGAAAAAGGCAAAGTAAGTCCAAGCCGGAAGAGTTTGTGGTGACTTACAGACAAGTTTCAAAATCATTCAAGAGTTACTTTTTGATAACAACGGTCCAATGAGATGTAGTTGGGATGGTGTCTTCAACACAAAGTCTTATCAGACAAGCTGCTTATATAGATTCAAATGCCACAGATTTATTAAGTGAAACGTTTTTGGAAATGTTTAGGATGTTGTTGAGATGACTCAAGTCTTGTTGTGTTTCCAGAGGGACTTTTTTGAGCGGCTGCACATCATGTACACAGTTGGCTACGCGGTGTCCTTCAGCTCGCTGCTGGTCGCCATTTTCATCATTGGATACTTTCGGTAATTGAACCGAGAAAAAAAAAAAACACTAATAATTCTAGATATGCATTATGAAGTTGCACAGCAAGCGAACAAAATGAACTTGTTCTGCACAAGTGGCTGCTGTTGAGGGGCTCTTAGGAGTCTCAGGTGTTCATCTTTTTTAAAGACCTTGAGACATTAAATTAGCTGAAGAGTTCCCCACTGAGTTTCTGCTAAAACTGAATGACTAGTGCTTTGCTTTTTCTAATTGTGAAGGATGTTACTGGGTCCACATTTATGTATAATCATTATGAGATATTTTTAAACAAACGTAGCAAAACTAATACCACAAATAATAAGAAGAATTAACTGATATTTATATTATTTATATTTATATTATATTTATATTAATAAAATACATAAAAAAAATATTTAGCAATTTGACAAGGCAACATTTCTCATTTTGTTTGTAGTTTAAAGTTGAAGTAATAACATAACTAAATAAACTAAAAAGGAAAACTTGCAAATAAAATTACAAAAACACACAACAAAATAACAAAACATTATCCGAAATCAAAATATTAACAGTATTAACTATGATAGTATATTAATGATACTAAAATACCGCTAATATGAAGGTCAACTCAAAACTTTCTTGAAAACTTTTTTACCATAGTTGTTTTTTATTTTTATTACTGTTCAAATGTAATTTATGCATATGATATTATTTTATTGTTATAGACCTTTTTAGTCCCAGACGTTCAATCTTTAAATATGAAAATCTATCATAAAAGTATTAATTATTAAATTGATTATATAAACAGAGTGAAATAAACATAACATATTTCAATATTTTTTTGCAAATAATTAATTTTAATTTCTAAAAAAAAGAAAGAAAAATCAAGCACAACAAACAATTAATTAATTAGTTTGTTTATGTATGTATTTAGTTTATTTATATTCCCATGAAGACAACTATGTCAATTAAGAGTTTGAGATGAAATATCAGATATGTCAGTTGTGAACAGAAAATCTTTACAAAAACAAAAAAAAAAACTTGCCTTTTCATTCCATAAATATTCAAAATTTATTTTCCAAAACCATCACAGAAAGAATGGTGAGTTGAAATGTGGCAGAAATTACAGTTATTCATGCCGGTTTGAAGGAGATAAAGGACAAAATTGACATGATTCCTGTGATTTAGCTGAAATGTTCTCTCTTTTGTCTCCCAGGCGTCTCCACTGCACCAGAAACTACATTCACATGCACCTCTTTGTGTCTTTCATGCTGCGTGCGGTCAGCATCTTTGTCAAAGACAGAGTGGTGTACGCTAATGGTGTGCTACAGGAGTACGACACCATGCTAATGGACAACATCAGCACTGTCTCCATTTCCCCTCTGGACAAGACTCAGTATGTGAGTGCAGTGAATGAGCTACGTTGATAAACCTGGCCAGGCTTAATGATTTGTAATTTTTTCTCAGCTGAATTAGTTTTGGCAAAATGACTTTAATTTCCTTTAGTTAACTTAAATTAAGTTAACTTTCTCTCCATTAATATGGGTTGAGTGTTCTTTTGTCATCAAAGATTCATTCATTCTTGCACTGCACAGGCTTTAACTATAAATTGCAATGTTTGAAATGTATTAAAGACTACTCCATTGTGTTCAAGTGATTGAAATTGCATCTGTGCATTTTACTATTCCTGTTGAGCTACTGGGAATGATGGGAAATGTATTTATTTTATTGTAATTTATTTATTTGTCTTATAATACAGTCCCCTCATGTTATGACTATATCAGCACTATTTTTCTGATGAACTTTGATCTTATTTTATCAACAGTAAACTAAATGCTAATTATTTGTATATGTTGTTTATAATATATAAATTTAATTGTAAACGTTTTTTTTTCTTGGGAATAAAATAACTTACAAATATTGTTAGTGCATTGTTAACATTTGAATGTGTTTTTTTTAATTAGCATATTTTCGGTAACATTATGTTTTCAATAGTTTACTAATTATCACAATGCGTCTTTTTACGCCTTTGTTGTTGTTGATGAAATCGGAAAACGTTTCATCAGTTAACATTGTTGCTAGTAATTTTGTTAGTGAAGTTAAAGTTCAAAGTGTGGCCACATTTAGCGCTAGTCGTTAAATTTTCATGGACAAAATCCAGTCATTTAGATCCACACGATCAGGAATTTCACATTAGGACGAAAGATTTCCTGGATCAATTTGTTGAAGTAAATTAGCTATTTTTTAATAATCTGCTTCATACATTGCTACATTAACAATAATGTTTTTGCTAGCATTATTTTGCTGAAATTTTGCTAATGTGGCCAGACCTTAACAACAATAAATTGTAGCGACTATATCAATGACCATGTCTGTTCACGACAAAACTTAACATAGTCAGTGTCACGGGCCGGGCTAGAACTCGGGTCTCTGGTGTGGTGGGTGAGAGATCTGCCACTAGGCCACAGAGGCTGAGGTGTTGAAAAAGGACTTTGCAAGCCAAAAAATCCAACAAAAGTTCTTCTCAGACAGAGGAATTAATAACAAGAGAGATAATGGGAAAACAAAACCACAAGGGAAAATAAAAACTCCACAAGGGGAGAAAACAGATCAAGAGCGTGTGAAGAAACAAATAACTAGGAACACCTTACTTGAGGTAGCTTGGGAGGACTTGGAAGAACTAGTAAATACAGAGCTGGTATCATGCAGCCTGAACTCAAAAACCAAGTGTCAAACAAGGGAAAGACTCAGCTAAAATACTCTAACAGAAACAAGGCACAGGTGACCTGGATAACGCTAACAAGAGTAGACAAAGAAGAACAAAGACAGAAGGGAACACAGGGGACCTCTAGAGGCACGGAGACAAACTACAGGAGGTCAAATGCTGACAGGACCCCCTCCTCTAGGAACGGCTCCTGACGTTCCTTCCAGAACACCCGGGCCTCCGGGTGTGAAACTCCCGGATTAAACTTGGGTCAAGGATGTCTTTGGCTGGAACCCAGGAGCGCTCCTCTGGCCCATAGCCCTCCCAGTCCACCAGATATTGTAATGAGTTCTGGACCCTCCGGGAGTCCAGTATCCGGCGCACTGTGTAGGCTGGCTGGCCGTTGATGATCCTGGGAGGTGGAGGGGGCCTGTGCGGGGGAGCAAACGGAGAAGACAAGACAGGTTTTAGTAAAGAGACATGAAATGTGGGGTTAATTCTAAGGGAACGAGGGAGAAATAAACGATAAGAAACAGGGTTAACTTTCCTTGCTATGCGAAAAGGGCCGATGTATTTCTGGGAGAGTTTCTTGGATTCGACCCGGAGGGGCAGGTGCTTAGTAGATAGCCAAACTCTTTGACCAGCTCGAAAGTTGGGGGCTGTCCGACGGCGACGATTAGCCTGAACCTGGTACCTCTGGGAAGTCCGAAGGAGGGTACGTCTGGCCTTCCTCCATGTAAGCCGACAGCGTTGGACAAAGCGTTGGGCCGAGGGAACACCAACTTGTGCCTCTTCCTCTGGGAATAATGGAGGGGTATAACCAAACTGGCATTCAAAGGGGGATAGTTCAGTGGCCGAGGACTGGAGGGTGTTATGGGCATATTCAGCCCAAATAATATAGGTGGCCCAAGACGTGGGATTGTTAGCCGCCATACACCGTAGGGTGGTCTCCAGGTCCTGATTAATACGTTCCGTCTGGCCATTAGACTCCGGATGGAACCCAGACGATAGGCTGGCCGTTGCCCCAATAAGCCTGCAGAAGGCTCCCCAGAACCGGGACGAGAACTGGGGACCTCGGTCAGAGACAATGTCCAGGGGAATACCAAATATGCGGAAGACATGGTTCATGAGGAGCTCCGCAGTCTCCTTGGCTGAAGGCAGCTTGGGCAGGGGAATGAACCGGGCCGCTTTGGAGAACCGGTCTACAACCACCAGGATGACTGTATTGCCCTTGGATGGCGGAAGCCCGGTAACAAAGTCCAGGGAGAGATGGGACCATGGCCTGCGGGGAATAGGTAAGGGACGGAGCAGTCCCTGAGGTCGCTGATGTGCAGACTTCCCTTGGTTGCACAGCAGGCAGGCCTCCACATAGACTTTAACGTCCCTCTTGATGGATGGCCACCAAAACCGCCGCTGGAGAAAGTCAAGGGTGCGGGCACTACCTGGATGACAAGTAAAGGGAGACTCATGAGCCCACTGCAAGACCCGGGATCAGGCCGCTAGAGGAATGAACAGGCGTCCAGGGGGACCACCACCTGGATCGGGCTCATGGGCAAGGGCCTCTCGCACCATTCTTTCCAGTTCCCACTGAAGGGGCGCGACAATACAAGACCTCGAAATTATTGGAGTCAAAGGCTTCTCTTGTGTCTCAGGGGAGTAGGCTCGAGACAGGGCATCTGGCTTGACGTTCTTGGTGCCAGGTCTGTAAGATAGGAGAAACTGGAATCGATTAAAAAACAGTGACCACCTAGCTTGCCGAGGATTCAACCGCTTAGCCTGCTGGAGATACTCCAGGTTTTTGTGGTCCGTGAGAACCTGGAAAGGGTGCTGGGCCCCCTCGAGCCAGTGGCGCCACTCCTCCAAGGCCAGTTTAACTGCAAGCAACTCACGATCCCCCACGTGGTAGTTGCGCTCGGCATCCGACAGGCGACGAGATATGAAGGCGCAAGGGTGTAACTTTCCATCTGTACCTCTCTGCGACAGGATGGCCCCCACCCCCACCTCTGAGGCATCCACCTCCACCACAAAAGGTCTGTCTGGGTCAGGGATCAGAAGAATAGGAGCGGAAGTGAAACGGCGCTTGAGATCTTCGAAGGCCCCCGCTGCCTCCAGGCTTCAACGAAACCTTGGTACCTCCTCCCTTAGTAAGTGCTGTCAAGGGGGCAACAACAGAGCTGAAATTCTTAATGAACTTCCTGTAGAAGTTTGCAAAGCCAATGAAACGTTGTACCTCCTTCACATTAGTAGGTATGGGCCAGTTGTGGATCGCCTCTACCTTCTTAGGGTCCATCTCCAGGTGGCCAGGAGTGACAATGAATCCAAGAAACTGAGCCTGGGTAACATGAAATTCGCACTTCTCTGGCTTTACGTAGAGGTGATTATCAAGGAGTCTCTGGAGAACCCTGCTTACATGCCCCTCATGCTCCTCCAGTGACTTTGAGAAAATGAGAATATCGTCAAGGTATACAAAGACGAATTGATTAAGAAGGTCCCGGAGGACATCATTAATTAGTGCTTGGAACACCGCTGGGGCATTGGTGAGTCCGAACGGCATTACTAGATACTCATAGTGGCCTGTGGTGGTGTTGAAGGCAGTCTTCCATTCGTCTCCCTGCCGGATCCGCACAAGATGGTAAGCGTTGCGGAGATCCAGTTTAGTGAAAACAGAGGCTCCTTGAAGCAGTTCAAAGGCAGTGGCCATGAGCGGTAGAGGGTATCGATTACGAACCGTTATCTTGTTGAGGCCCCGGTAATCAATACAAGGCCTAAGACCCCCGTCTTTCTTCTGAACAAAGAAGAAACCTGCCCCAGCTGGGGAGGTTGAGGCATGGATGATACCGGCTGCCAAGGACTCCTTAATGTAGAGATCCATAGCTGAGCGCTCAGGGGGAGACAGGGAGAAGATCCGACCCCTGGGAGGGCAAGAGCCAGGGAGTAATTCAATAGCACAGTCATAAGCGCGGTGAGGTGGTAAGGAGGTGGCCCGGGACTTGCTGAACACTGCCTTAAACTTATGATAAACTCTGGGGACTCGAGACAGGTCGATAGACTCTTGAAACTCGGGACAAGGGGCTGGGGAACTCTGAAGTTGGCAGGAGAGTTGGCAAGTAGAGCCCCAGCTTAGGATAGTGCCAGTGGGCCAGTCGATATGGGGATTGTGTCTGCACAGCCAAGGGTGACCCAGGATAACAGGGTACTCAGGGGAGTCAATAAGATAGAGGGTCTCCTCCTGCTGGTGTTGAAGGTGGTAAGTCGCAGGGATTGAGTGGCCTCTGTAACTTTGCCCGGTTCCAGAGGTCTGCCATCCAAAGCAGTAACTGCCTGGGGGTGAGGGAGAAGTTGTTAGGGGATATTAAGTCTCTTCGCCAAGGATAGGTCTAGAAAGTCGCCTGCAGCCCCAGAATCAATCATAGCCTGGACCTGACGCTGGTGGCCCTCCCAGGACAACGTAACTGGAACTGCTAGGACGGCATTAGCAGGAGGAGCTCTAATTTTCCCCATCACAGCCCTCCTGTTGCTGTATGGGGACAGGCGTTTCCCAAGAGCTTGGGGCAAGAGGAACGGAAGTGGCCGGAGGCACCGCAGTAGAGACAACGACGCTCCCTCATGCGACGTTCCCTCTCGTTTGGAGAAAGCCTGGAACGGCCCAATTGCATTTCTTCTGGGGAATCATGGAGCGGTTCAGGAATTGGGGAATTTCTGGAGGAAGGAGCACAAACTGGAGAACCGGACCTCCTCAGAGGAACTTGGGACTGAGACTCCTTGCGACGGGCGGTCCTCCGCTCTCTCAGACGATTGTCTAGACGGATGGCCATTGCTATGAGGGATTCAAGATCTTCAGGCGTTTCTCGAGTGGCTAACTCATCTTGAAGGGGCTCAGACAACCCTCCCTGAAAGCAGACCCTCAGTGCCTCATCGTTCCATCCACTTTTTGCAGCTATGGTCCGAAACTCAATGGCATAATCTGCAGTGCTACGGGGACCCTGACGGAGAGTGAGTAGGCGCTTAGAAGCCTCCCGACCACTGACAGGATGATCAAACACTCGCTTGAACTCTTCCACGAATGCCATGTACGACTTACAACAGGTGTCCTGGAACAGGTGTCCACACTACAACAGGTGTCCACACTGCTGAGGCCCAAGAGAGTGCTTTGTCTGAGAGAAGGGTGATAATGTAGGCAATCTTAGAGCGATCCGTAGGGAAGCTTGATGGTTGGAGCTCAAAAGTGAGAGAACACTGGGTGAGGAAACCCTGGCAGGAACTGGGATCTCCAGCAAAGGGCTTAGGAGGCGGTAGTCGGGGTTCCGCCACAGGAGAAGGCCTGATGCCACTCGGAGGTGATGCAGAGGAAGGTGAAGAACCCGGGAGGCGTTCAAATAGCTGGCGGATGGAGCTCATCACATCAGCCAGGAGTTGAGAATGTTTGGTCATTAGCTCTTCTTGTTGGCTGAGAACGGCTTCATGGCACTGAAAGGATGCCTCATGTTGAGCAATCACTGCCAATAGGTCCTTGGAACTGAGTGTTTCGGGGTCCATGAGTGACTTGGTTTTCTGTCACGGGCCGGGCTAGAACTCGGGTCTCTGGTGTGGTGGGTGAGAGATCTGCCACTAGGCCACAGAGGCTGAGGTGTTGGACCCAATTGAAATACTCAAGGCAGTACTCCAAGCAATTTTGGTTTATTAAAAAAAAAGGACTTTGCAAGCCAAAAAATCCAACAAAAGTTCTTCTCAGACAGAGGAATTAATAACAAGAGAGATAATGGGAAAACAAAACCACAAGGGAAAATAAAAACTCCACAAGGGGAGAAAACAGATCAAGAGCGTGTGAAGAAACAAATAACTAGGAACACCTTACTTGAGGTAGCTTGGGAGGACTTGGAAGAACTAGTAAATACAGAGCTGGTATCATGCAGCCTGAACTCAAAAACCAAGTGTCAAACAAGGGAAAGACTCAGCTAAAATACTCTAACAGAAACAAGGCACAGGTGACCTGGATAACGCTAACAAGAGTAGACAAAGAAGAACAAAGACAGAAGGGAACACAGGGGACCTCTAGAGGCACGGAAACAAACTACAGGAGGTCAAATGCTGACAGTCAGGACTTAAGTATTCTATAGAATCCCATTTCTGCCACTGAACAAAAAATAAATAAAACAGGTAATTAAGACTTTTTATTTCAGAATTCTGACTTTTTTATTGAGATATAAATTCACAATTGCAACTTATAAAGTCAGAACTGCAAGATATAAACTCGCAATAGTAAGATGCCAGAACTGTATGCAGAATTGTTTCCTCTCAATTAGAAATTATATCTCGCAATTTCTATTTCATATTGCGCAATTATAACTTTATTTCTCTCAATTGTGAGATTATATCGCACAGTTCAGAGAAAAAGGTCAGAACTGAGTGATAAAAAGTATTTTATTTATTTGTATTGAGTAGCGGAAGCAAGTTTCCTTAATATACTGTACAATTATTTGTATTCCCAATGTTTTTCCTGCACGACCAGTGTTTTTTAGTGACACTCTCCCAACAGTTTCCGACTGGTAAATATGCCTTTGTGGAAGAATTCATGCACGTTCACCTTGTAAATACATTCATTGCAACTAAAGGGCTGCATGACAATCAGTGTTGGGTGTAACGCGTTACAAAGTAATAATATTACTTTTTCAGTAACTAGTAGTGTAAGGCATTACTCGTCTGAAAATGGTAATATTATTACAGTTTTCCCAAGCTAGTTACTTGCGTTACATTTGCCAGTAGCACCTTCATCACACACAAGGCACACAACACAGAGAACAGAAGGGAAGGGAAGGAGGGCGTGAATGGAACAGTGATTGGTCTGGGTTTGGCACGAGGTATAATTTACCATCACTGATTGGTCGACAGCCGGCAGCAGAGCGGCACGCTCAGACAGATGGGGAAAATGGAAGCGTCAACAACGGCAAGCTCTTTTTCAGAGGAAGGTTCCCAGCAACAGAAAGCTAGTTTCGACGGGTGGAGATTCAGTAATTATTTTGTAGGAGTGCTCCGATCACGATCGGCCCGCTCGTTAATGCGCATCTCAGTAAAGCCGGTTCTCTAATCAGCGGTTTATTCCATCAGGTGCGTGAACCATATGTTCATACAACCGTGCCAATAAACGCTGAAAATGAACGTGGATTTGCGCATCTTCTCAGTTAATAACGGCTCTGTGTAGTAACAGCTGCTCTATGTGAAATCACGCACCTGATGGAATTAACCGCTGATTAGAGAACAGGTGTACTGACGAGCAGTAATATAAGTGAGTTGTGTAAACAGTGATTTCAATTATTTCTTATTAAACTGAAATCGAAAAGTAAAAAGTATTTTTTGGAAAAACCACATCCTGGTGTTAGTCTTCATATGCTGCTGAATAGTGTTAACACGGATATAGAAAAATAAGGAGTGCAAGAGATTGATTCCTAATGTCAGTTTATTTTTAATTAATACTACAGTAGTTCGGTTCCCTTTACATCTTTAACTACCCGTTAATTTATCAATTGAATGGGTGACCTATCCTCATTAATAGAGCAAACATTTGCCCCCCCTGAGAGAATTGGCAGGAGCCGCCACTGATAAAGACCCTAAAGAACACTCCTCCTTTGTATGTTCTCCCTCCATCTGATGCATCTCAGGCAATCATAGAGTAATTAAGAAAAAAAGATGTAACTAGTAATATAACTAGTAATATAACTAGTTACTTTCTCCAGGGAGTAATAAAGTAAAGTAAGGCATTACTATTTTTGAGAGTAATATGTAATATGTAATATATTACTTTTTTGAGTAACTAGCCCCAACACTGATGACAATGAATAGTTGTGCTGTGATTGTGATTATGTTCCAGTGGCTCAGTGGAAGAGCATTGCATTAGCAGTGCAAAAGGTTGTGGGTTTAATTCCCAGGGAACATACATACTGGTAAAAAAATAAAATAAATTATAGCCTGAAAGCACTTAAAATCGCTTTGGGATAAAAGCATCTGCTAAATGCATTAAATGTAAATGTGATTGACTGAATGCTCATGGTTTTGAGAATTCTGATTGGCTGAAGCCAGCGTCATTTGTACTTTCAGGTCGGGTGCAAGATCACAGTCCTATTCTTCATTTATTTCCTGGCAACGAACTACTACTGGATCCTAGTGGAGGGCCTGTACCTTCACAGTCTCATTTTCATGGCGTTCTTCTCCGACTCCAAATATCTTTGGGGTTTCACCCTCATAGGGTGGGGTAAGTGCACATGTTATGATCAATCAGCACTTGATTTTGTTTTTAAACGTTGTTTATTTTACCAGACGCCCAGACGCAACCTTCCCAGTTTCACAGCTTGTTATGATAATTCTCATCTGAGGCTTGTGTTACATCTGCCTTCAAGAATCTCAGTCAAATCGTTTTGGTGCCCTTTGAGGCAGCAACACTTACTTGAAGCCTTATTTATTCATACTTTATGTTTTGATGCATAATACTTGCCAGGCAAGCGAAACAGACACCTTTGAAGTGCAAATACTTTTGTCAAGGATCCCGCATGCTTAAATACTTTGTTAAAAGCCAGACGACAGAGAAGCCCAAACATGTTTGTCCTACTTTAAACAGACAAACAATGACATAAAAGCATGATAATGTGCATTACTTATTCATCTTCCGAACATATTAATGTGTAATCATAATCAAAAATGCATAATTAATGTTCCTAGCATCGGTACGTTTGCAGTATAGTAACCACCTAATGCGGGTTACATTTTCATATTCAAGCACTCTGAAACATAAGATCAAAAACACATCGCTGGAACACGTTTCGCTGAGGTCTGAGGCTCTTTTGGCTTTTTCATAATTAATAAACTCTGTGTTTAGGGAGACACATCATAAATCAGTGCCCACTGGTGCTTACTCTCAGCGTGGTTTTTATAGCCAGATCATTTATATCTGAAAGTTGAAGTGTAGTTTTCTCAAAATTAAAAGACTATCTCCATGTAATGCGCGGTGGCAGCCACAGCTGTAAATAAATCATCAGTATTTCCCTGCAAAGACTGTTTTTGAGATTAGCAATAGCCTGTGATATAAGAGGCTGTTCGCAAGGTATATATAATTGAAATTAATTTTTAATTTTATGTACATGAATATTAACATATATTAGTTTTTATATTTATTTTTTCAGAATATGGCTGAAAAAAAAACATTAAAGATTTTTATTTAAAAAAATAGTGTGAGATTGGAGTGGAACTACATTGATTTTTGTTCGTCTTTTTGACAATGGCAAGTGAGGGGAGTGATCAGAAACCTTCAGTTTTG
The DNA here is from genome assembly GCF_023724105.1 of Carassius gibelio. Taxonomy (NCBI): domain Eukaryota; kingdom Metazoa; phylum Chordata; class Actinopteri; order Cypriniformes; family Cyprinidae; genus Carassius; species Carassius gibelio. The sequence goes on along the minus strand of NC_068392.1, from coordinate 6,444,003 downwards.
TTTGTGTCAACACAGAAAATATAGACTTTGCATTTAATTTACGGTCAGGAGGGTCAAGGAGACTTTCGGGAAGCGTTTGACTTGTCGGATCTCATCAGTTCAAAATCAAACAAACAGAAAATTGTGTTGTTCCGGTGAGTTTGTGGCAAGTGACGGACATGCTCCTGTGCTTGTATGCTGCATTACAGTTGATAAATCTTGTCATTTTCTAATTTGTGTGACCGCAGGTGTTCCCGCTCTCTTTGTATCAACCTGGGCTGTCGTCAGGGCAACGCTGATGGATGTAAGGTGAGTTTCCCGTACGTGATCCAGATTCTCAGTAAGGGAAAAAAGTTGTACATTTATATACTGAGAGAGACGCTGTTCTATATATAAAATGTAATATAAGATTTCTGAAGATGTCTTTCTCTCAAAGGTGTTGGGAGTTGAGCGCTGGCAATATTAAATGGATTTACCAAGTTCCGATACTGACAGCAATTGGGGTGAGTTGGTTAGGAGTTTGCCAACAAAAATTTACCATTACGTTTTTCATCTAATATTTATATTTGATTATTATTTCTGTAATAGTTTTAGTTTTAGTTAACAATAACATACATTTCATGCATGGTGTATGTTGATTGATAGTTATTGGTAAACATTTAAGTTGAATGCTTGATCTTGACAAATGCAGTCAACACTACAATTTACTTCCTGACATGCAGATGATGTCACTTCCTAAATATAACAGTTTTAAGGAATGTTACATTTCGTGTATGGGTGAAAGACACACAAAAGGTTTTGGCCATTAAAATTTGTCAATAATGAAGATGAATATGGTAAGAATGTAACTACTTAATAGATTGCAAACTTTTGTTGTTGTTGTTTTATGTTTTCTAAGGTTTTTAAGTTTTCTTAAATGTTTCTGTTAAAATAGGCAATGAACAATTATCTAATTTAATACGCACCAATTTGAATACATTTCCAGAAAATAAATCTGAACTTTGTTTAACGTCTGGTTCAACATTCTCTTTCATTTTGTTGACAAATAAGATTCAAAGAGGGTATTTAGGATATTCCTTAACATGTTATGTCATAAAATCAGGCAGATGATATGTGAAAAAAGTGAAATTTTGTGAAATCTGCCTTTAAAAATATGCTTGAAATCTTAAACGTTTTAGTAAGAAAAAATATTTTTCTTAGATTTATGTGTGATATATGTTTACCAGTAACTATCAGTCAACATTTGGCCCTAAACTAGCAACTAGCTAACTAACTTTAGATAAAATGTACAACTCTTGTTATTCTGTTAAGAATTGGTTTATATTATTTTGAACTAACTTAAGCTAAATAAGGACACTATTGTCTTTTTAATTGCCTCTAAAAAATGGGCTTCATAACTGATTTAGCTGTTTTCCTGTTTATTACTGTGAAGCAGCTTTGAAACAAATTGTATTGTACTAAGTGCTAATAAAGTTGACTTGATTGGACTTGTCTCGACACTAGTCTGAAACAACACATTATTTTACTTTGATGAAATGATTTAGACAAATTAAAAAGATTTAGTTAATGGATACAGTTGAGAACGTCAAGACGTCTGCGATGGGACAAGCCAAAACCACCATTTTCAGGATGGTGGGTTAGAAACATTCGAGAAGTTTAAAACTAACTACTCATTTTGGGTTAACTGTATGTTGGATAATAGTCTATCTAATATATCTAAAAGTTCTCATTGCAAAACATGGAACTGGTGCATCATGGGCCGCCAAATTGCACCGTTTTGGTGGAAAGTGGCATCAAAGCAGTTACAGCTGTCTTCCCATTAACCCCGAAATCAACCCCATGCTCTGAACATGATACACACTGAAAGAGCTCGTCAAAGTCCTGTAATCCAGTGTGTCAAAGGGTCGATTTGGATAGCAGCGTGCTGTCGTTTCTTGACATGCACCGACTGAATGTGATTGACCAGTTAGCCTTTGCATGCATATATTTATCTGCTGGATGGGCAGACAGAGACATTATGCTGTTAATTATCAGCTTTGCCGAGCATAAGCGCTTCCCATAGTAATGGATCTCCCATTTCAAGAACATCTGGACCGTTGCGCACCAGGAGAGTTGTAATTATGCGACAGAAATGCAAATGTTTTTCCGTCCTGGCTGCTTGTCAGCAAAACATATAAATTAGTACTTAACACACGTGGATGAATTTGCGCACAAGCGCTCATGACTAACAATTTCTAGGGTTTATTGATTATGATGTCTAAACAGAGTAAAGCAGAATATGTTAACCAACCTGCTGAAACTTTTAGAGGCTCAGATGCGACAAAAGCTCATCACACATTGACAGACTAATTCCCGAGCGTAAAAATATAAGCAGAATGAAATTTATATTTAAAAAAATTAGTTAAATTTTTTTTCTTATTTACTGGTTTATTTAAAATTTCAATTTTTTTTTCTTTTTTGTCATTTCCGCCACATCTCAGTTAATGTCTGTGGAAACAACATTTTAAATACTTTTTGGATTTTTTTTTCTTTACTTACTAATGGTTATTCCGTAGCTGTCCCTAAACACATGATGATGATATTATACAAATATATTTTAAAACATGTATTCATTTTTATTTTACATCTTTATCGTATGTGTTTGACCCTTAAGACAAATTAATTTTAAATGAATCGCTTCTTTTTTTGCAGCTGAATTTTATTCTGTTCGTAAATATCGTTCGAGTTCTGGCCACGAAGATCCGAGAAACGAATGCGGGGCGCTACGACACACGTAAACAGTGCAGGTAAGTGCATGAAATTATTGTTATGCTGGTATATGACCTCATATGAGGATCTATACTGCATGATACTACACTTGGGATTGTTTTTGACCAGTGACAAATTAAACGCAAAAAATCCAATACTTGCCGTTTCTGATGGCACCTGATTCCACGAGCCCAATAGAACAGGTGTTACTTAATATAATATATGAAAATAGGTTCATAGCAGCCTGTGCCTTGACTGGATTCTGTTTGCCTGTGTTCTTGAGGCTGCTTTCGGCAAGGTGGAGTGATTGGACATCACTGCTGATATATCCAGGAGAGGACTGTCATTTTCCAGAGAGTAGAAAAGCTTTGAAAGGCTGAGTGAGAGAAACAGAGAGAGACTTAAAACTCTTTTATGTACAAACAGTTATAAATATACATATAGATACATAGGCTATATATATACACATACGCATAAAAATCAATTCCATTACCTCTGTCTCCACAGGGTTGACATAAAAAAGGAGTCAATGTCATTTATTAATTCTTAGAACTTATACTCCAAAACGAACCCACTTTTTCGACCAAATCTTTAAACATTTGTAAAGATTCATTATCCTCATTAAGGAGTGTTTCATTATTCCTTGTCAGCCAAACTGCCATTTCAGCTTTACGAGAGAAAAAAAATGTTTATTAACAATTTTATTCTTGTTCAATACACTATATTTTTGTCCAAAGACAAAGACCAAATTTATGGCTAAACTTCCTTAATTGATATATCATATATTCTAAAAAATGTGGGAAAGTATTAGAGCTGCTGCTGAGGGTTTTAAACCTACAGGGGTTTGATAACCTTGAGAGAAATTTAATCCAGGCAATGAGCGCTATTAAAGACGTTATGGATGAACGGACACAGTCGCATTTTACTCTTAATGAGAGTCGGACTTATGCTCTGAACTTGAAGTAATTAAAAGATTTCCATGGGATTTGAGCTCAGTGCAGGGCTCCTCTGCTTCTGTGACACTTTATTTGAGGATCTAAAAAACAGCAGAAATGCTGCCAACTCAAAACCTAACTCTGCTTTTCTCATTTTCTGGCCTGTAATGTAATAATAACCCTTTAGAGAGATGTTGAGTCTCACTCTCAGTGTCTTGCTCTCATTTCAATTTCAGTCTCTCAGCAGTGAGACAGAGGAATTTTTTCATCACTTTTGCTTGGTGTGAAGTCTAAAACCATGATATTTTTGGTGTCTCATGTGAATACCGGGGTATATTTCAAAGTACCATAGTATAGCTATTATTTTGCATGGTAGGGTTGAAAATAGGAATGGGAAAATGTGTTCTGGTTTTGGTGTCCACTACATTGTTTTTGTAGGTGGCTGTTAAGGTGTTCTGGTGGTTTTTAGGGTGTTCTGAATAATTTTTGGGGTGTTCTGAGTGGATGCAGATGCTATAGTCAAAACTTAACAACTCATTTCTCATTTTCTGGCCTGTAATGTAATAATCAGGGTTTAGAGAGATGTTGAGTCTCACTCTCAGTGTCTTGCTCTCATTTCAATTTCAGTCTCTCAGCAGCGAGACAGAGGCTGTTTTTCATCACTTTTGCTTGGTGTGAAGTCTAAAACCACAGTAAAACCATGACATTTTTGGTGTCCCATGTGAATACTGGGGTATATTTCAAAGTACATTGGATAGCAATGACTTTGCATGGTAGGGTTGAAAATAGGGATGGGAAAATGTGTTCTGGGTTTGGGGTCCACTACATTGTTTTTGTGGGTGGTTGCTAGGGTGTTCTGAATGGTTTACAGTGTGTTCTGGTGGGTTTTAGAGTGTTGTGGGTGGTTTCTATGGTGTTCTGGTAGTTTTTAGGGTGTTTGGAGTGGCTGCTTCAGTGCTCTTGGTGGTTTTTAGGGTGTTCGGAGTGGATTCTATAGTGTTCTGAGTAGTTTGTGGTGTTCTGAGTGAGTGCTATGGTGTTTTGAGTAGTTTTTGGGGTGTTCTGAGTGGATGCTATGGTTTTCTGTGTAGTTTTGGGGTGTTCTGAGTGGATGATATGGTGTTCTTTGTAGTTTGGAGTGTTCTGAGTGGATGCTATGGTGTTCTGAGTAGTTTTGGGGTGTTCTGAGTGGATGCTATGGTGTTCTGAGTAGTTTTGGGGAGTTCTGAGGGGATGCGGATGCTATGGTGTTCTGAGTAGCTTTTGGGGAGTTCTGAGTGGCTGGGGATGCTATGGTTTTCTGAATAGTTTTGGGTGTTCTGAGTGGATGCTATGGTGTTCTGAGTAGTTTTGGGGTGTTCTGAGTGGATGCTATAGTGTTCTGAGTAGTTTTGGGGTATTCTGAGTGGATGCTATAGTGTTCTGAGTAGTTTTGGGGTGTTCTGAGTGGATGCTATAGTGTTCTGAGTAGTTTTGGGGTGTTCTGAGTGGATGCTATAGTGTTCTGAGTAGTTTTGGGGTGTTTTGAGTGGATGCTATGGTGTTCTGAGTAGTTTTGGGGTGTTCTGAGTGGATGCTATAGTGTTCTGAGTAGTTTTGGGGTGTTCTGAGTGGATGCTATAGTGTTCTGAGTAGTTTTGGGGTGTTTTGAGTGGATGCTATAGTGCTCTGAGTAGTTTTGGGGTGTTCTGAGTGGATGCTATAGTGTTCTGAGTAGTTTTGGGGTGTTCTGAGTGGATGCTATAGTGTTCTGAGTAGTTTTGGGGTGTTCTGAGTGGATGCTATAGTGTTCTGAGTAGTTTTGGGGTGTTCTGAGTGGATGCTATAGTGTTCTGAGTAGTTTTGGGGTATTCTGAGTGGATGCTATAGTGTTCTGAGTAGTTTTGGGGTGTTCTGAGTGGATGCTATAGTGTTCTGAGTAGCTTTTGGGGTGTTCTGAGTAGTTTTGGGGAGTTCTGAGGGGATGCGGATGCTATGGTGTTCTGAGTAGCTTTTGGGGAGTTCTGAGTGGCTGGGGATGCTATGGTTTTCTGAATAGTTTTGGGTGTTCTGAGTGGATGCTATGGTGTTCTGAGTAGTTTTGGGGGTGTTCTGAGTGGATGCTATAGTGTTCTGAGTAGTTTTGGGGTATTCTGAGTGGATGCTATAGTGTTCTGAGTAGTTTTGGGGTGTTCTGAGTGGATGCTATAGTGTTCTGAGTAGTTTTGGGGTGTTCTGAGTGGATGCTATAGTGTTCTGAGTAGTTTTGGGGTGTTCTGAGTGGATGCTATAGTGTTCTGAGTAGTTTTGGGGTGTTCTGAGTGGATGCTATAGTGTTCTGAGTAGTTTTGGGGTGTTCTGAGTGGATGCTATAGTGTTCTGAGTAGTTTTGGGGTGTTCTGAGTGGATGCTATAGTGTTCTGAGTAGTTTTGGGGTGTTCTGAGTGGATGCTATAGTGTTCTGAGTAGTTTTGGGGTGTTCTGAGTGGATGCTATAGTGTTCTGAGTAGTTTTGGGGTATTCTGAGTGGATGCTATAGTGTTCTGAGTAGTTTTGGGGTGTTCTGAGTGGATGCTATGGTGTTCTGAGTAGTTTTGGGGTGTTCTGAGTGGATGCTATGGTGTTCCGTGTAGTTTTGGTGTATTCTGAGTGGATTCTATAGTGTTCTGAGTAGTTTTGGGGTGTTCTGAGTGGATGCTATAGTGTTCTGAGTAGTTTTGGGGTGTTCTGAGTGGATGCTATAGTGTTCTGAGTAGTTTTGGGGTGTTCTGAGTGGATGCTATAGTGTTCTGAGTAGTTTTGGGGTGTTCTGAGTGGATGCTATGGTGTTCCGTGTAGTTTTGGTGTATTCTGAGTGGATGCTATAGTGTTCTGAGTAGTTTTTGAAGTGTTCTGAGAGGTTTCTCTGGTGTACTGGGTTTTTAGGGGAACCTGAGTAATTTCTAGGGTGTTCTGAGTGGTTGGTATGGTTTTATGGCTGGTATTGATGTATGCAATGTAAAGTGTTCTGAGTGGTTTCACTGGTGTTCTGGTGATTTTTGAGGTGTTCTGTGTAGTTAGTTTGGTGGTTTGGGGTTGTTTCTAGTGTGTTCTGAGTGGCTATGGTGTTCTAGGCCATTGTTTTGGGGGTTTGCTAGGTAATAAAAATCCATTGCTGATTGCTTACTTCTCAACAAACCTTACAATTTGAAGCAGCCTGTTTGTAAGAGCCACATGTTACTTATTTCTTTATATAGATGTGGATTTAATTATTGTGAATAAAGTGTGATATAAAATGTAAATATTTACAGACAGAAAATGTATATGTGTGTGTACAGGAAGCTGGCAAAGTCCACATTGGTTCTGGTTCTGGTTTTCGGTGTCCACTACATCGTGTTTGTGGGAATGCCGCACACATTCACAGGTGTCGGCTGGGAGCTCCGCATGTACTGTGAACTCTTCTTCAACTCATTCCAGGTGACTTAATGTTTTACCCTCTCAATAAATACTCACTGTGATAACGTTTAGTAAAATGATGTGTTGCTTTGCATTTCGGTTTAATTTGCTCTGCCAGGGTCATAAATAACTGCTTTCATTTTTCGAAAGCATTTTGCAGCTTATCTGTAGACGATGGGAAATTAATAACAGCACATGGAATAAATTATGGGAGATACAGTAATAAAAAAAAAACTAAACAATTTATGAAATAATTGAATAGATTAAAAAAAAACTAAATTAAAAGTTTGTCCTGAGGTGCATTGAAGCTTTTTGGCCCTTGGCTTTCTGTCTTTACATGTGAAACAAAAGTTAAAATAAAATGAAAATTAAAAATTGGTGCTGAGTTTCATCAAAAGCTTTTACTTTTGTTGGTTTTTAGTTAAAATAAATTCAATTAAAACTAATTAGAAATTGGTGCTTATATTTCTTCTTTGATATTGTGCCTTTACTTAAAAGTAAAGTTAAAAAGTTAAAGTTAAAAAACATTTTAAAAAAAATCATTTACATTAAAAGTCAATGCTGGTGTGTGTTAGAAGCTTTCATTTGCTTTTCTGTCTTTCCTGTGAAATTTAAGTTACTTTGAAATAAAAGCTTTAAATAAAGTGAAATGTTAAAATAAATCAAAATAAATTATGTTCATTTAAAAGTTGATGATGATATCTATCAGAACTACTTAAAGTTCTGACAGAGAAAGAAATAACAGAGGTAGGTTATCTCTCACCTCTGTGTTCGTCTGTAAGGCTTATGAAGCCAGCGTTTGATGATGTGCAGGTGTGGCTGCTCAGCCCGTGATGAGCAGGTGCAGGTGTGCCTCCTCTGTTTCCAGGGTGACGAGAGCACGGGACATGTGCCACAACCCCCCCCCTCAAGCGTCGTCCTATCCCTGTGGAGAAGCGGGGAGTGCGGGAAGTGGAGCCTGACAGACCTGCGAAAGCTGCCCATATCCTTGAGAGACCATCGGCATTCACATTGGCCGTCCCCCGCTCGGTGTTGTACAGTGAAGCCCAGACAACCCTGGCACTTGTGTCCTTGGCTCGGGCCATCCATTGTAGAGTGGCAAGGTCAGTGACCAGGGTGAACTGGTGGCCGAGGAGGTAATAGTGGAGCTCCAGGACCGCCCACTTGATGGCCAATGCCTCCCTCTCGACGGTCGCGTACCGTAGCTCCGCTGGGGACAGCTTTCGGCTGATATAAATTACCGGGTGTTCCTCGCCATTAAGGAGCTGGGAGAGGACGGCTCCCAACCCGGTATTGGAGGCATCCGTCTGCAGCAGGAAGGGCCGGTTGAAGTCGAGGGCTCTGAGCACGGGCGCCGACATCAGAGCTGTTTTTATCCGATGGAACGGATTCTCCGTCTCCGGGTTCCACGGGACCTTCTCCGGTTGCCCCTTCCTGGTAAGGTCTGTCGGGGAGAGGAGTTTCAACAGCACCTTCCGCAGCTGCTCCATGTGGTCCTCCCAAGTCTCTGAGTGTATGATGACATAATCGAGGTAGGCCGCTGCATAGAGCTGGTGGGGCCGCAGGAGGACATCCATGAGGCGTTGGAAGGTGGCGGGGGTCCAAGGCAGGCCGAAGGGAAGGACCCGGTACTGCCAGTGGCCACTTGGGGATGAGAACACCGGGGGACCTGCCAGTAGCCCTTGATGCGGCCGAGGGTTGAGATGAACTGGGCCCTTCCCAGGCGATCCAACAGCTCTTCAACCCGCGGCATCAGGTAGCTGACGAACTTCATTTAGGCGGAGGAAGTCATTGCAGAAGCGGAAGCCCAGGCTGGGGAGAGAACACATCAGTGAACTGACTGACCAGGTGTTGCAGCTCCAACTTTTGGGCGGCCGAAATGTGGGGGTCCATGTCGATAGCCACGGGAGGTATATGAGCAAGGGCAGAGAGCTGGGGCCTGGCCCCGACCCAGCACTTCAGGAGATTCACGTGGTATATCTAATCTTCCCTCCGTCTTCCGGGCTGCCAGACTCGGTAGGTGACAGGACCGATACTTTCGGTGATGGTGTAGGGACCTTACCAGCTGGCCAAGAATTTGCAGGTGGCTGTGGGGACTAGGACCATGACATGATCTCCTGTGGCTGGGTCGCCCTATTATAGTGCCGTTACTGGGCTTGTTGGGCCTTGGCAAGGTGTTTCCAGACGATGGGCATGACCCTGTTGATTCGCTCCCTCATCTCTCGGACATGCTCCACCGTGGTCCGGTGGACGGCTTGCTGTTGCTCCCAGGCTTCTCTGGCAATGTCAAGCAGGCCAAGGGGCTGTCGGTTGAAGAGGAGCTCGAAGGGGGTAAAGCTGGTGGAAGCCTGGGGTACCTCTCGAATCCCGAAGAGGACATAGGGCAGCATTTTACCCTAGTCCCGCTTGTCCTCAACAGCCACTCGACGTAGCATCTACTTGAGCGTTTGGTTGAACCACTCGATCAGGCTGTCTGTTTGGGTTGTGGTACACGGTGGTGCGGAGCTGTTTAATTTGAAGGAGCTTACAGAGGTCAGCCATCACCCGGGACATAAACGAGGTGCCTTTGTCAGTCAGTATCTGGGATGGTAGGCCGACCCGACTACTCAGCAGGCAGAGCTCCTGAGCGATGGCTTTTGTGGTGGCCTTACAGAGTGGAATGGCCTAAGGGTAGCAGGTGGCATAGTCGAGGATGACCAGGATGTGTTCATGTCCCCGGGCGGACTTCGGCAGCGGCCCCACTAGGTCCATCCCGATCTGCGGGAAGGGCACCTCAATGAAAGACAGCGGAATCAGCGGGCTGGGGTACGCGGAGATGCCCGCTGGCAGGTAGGGCAGTCTTGACAGATCCGCTTGACTGCGGCCTCCAGGCCTGGCAAGTGGAAGCGGTTGCGTATGCATTGAACCGTCTTCTGGGCACCCAGGTGGCCTGCCATGGGATGTGCATGTGCCAGCTCCATCACCTCTTCTGTCTTGGATCAACAACCAGCAGGGTTTTTTCCTCCCCCCTTCGCTGCGTGATACAGTAAAGCAGGACGTTTCTCACAGTGTGTATGGCAAAGCCTGCTAGCCAAGCCTGTCCAGGGTAGTGGGGTGCTTCGGCGGGCATGGGCTCGTCCTGAGGGCCGGGAACCGCCGACCTGCTTCCTGGTCACTGGGTGCCCTCCGGCGTGCGTCGCTCCTAGACCACCCTGTGGGGAAAGGGCGGTGCTCGCTCCCCAACCTCCTGGTGTTGGGTGGCCTTTGCCAGCTCAATGGCCTCCACAAGCTCATCAACGTTGGTGGGGTTCCGTATGTTGGCTGCCTGACGGAGAGGGTGGGGAAGGGCCTGAAGGAGGCGGTCGACCACTACGCGCTCCGCTACCTGGTGTACGGTGGGACTTGAGCACGGGCAGGCCGCCTTGGGTTGTAGGACCAGTGGTGGAAGAGTTGGGCGGCACTAATGGGCGATAATCCAACCCGTCCTAAGATCTCCTTTTTCAGCTATTCATATGAACCGCTCAGGGGTAAGCATAAAGTACGCTCACTGGGCCTTTCCTGTCAACAATGGCGCCATGATCCATGCCCATTCAGGACCACGCCTCCCAGGTAGCGATCGTCTCAAACATCTGGAGGAACATTTCAACGTCATCATGCGCCGTCATCTTGGGGATGAGCTGTGTGGCCTGGGCACGGGGGTCAGGTAGCAGAGTTCACGGGGCAGCGGCCATGCGTTCAGTTTCCCCTTGTTGAAGAGGCCATGTGCTCCATGATCTGCTGCTGGCGGATGCTCACCTTGGTGAAGATCTTGAGCAGGTCTTCCATCTTCTTTTTTTTTTTAATTGGGGGGAAATATAATAAATATATTTAATATTAAATCAAACCAGAAATGAAAGGTAAAAAAAAAGAAGAAAAGAGCAAAATAAACTTTCTTTCACTTGTGATATTATATTGTGTGTTGTGGAGGTTTTCTGTCCACTTGTCCTTCTCACAGGTGTTTTTTGCTCTCTTTCAGGGATTTTTTGTGTCCATTATCTACTGCTTCTGCAATGGAGAGGTAAGTGTGGGCGTAACAGCATTCATATTTAAAATATTGCCACTTCAGTAAAGTTCACATTGAAAGTGATTATTCATTTTATCTCAACATTTCAAAGGTTTTGTAGAAGGTCAGTGCACACCATTCATTTTTGATCTTCATTGTTCTCTCCCAGGTCCAGACAGAAATCCGGAAGACCTGGCTCCGCTGGACACTTGCATTTGACTGGAAAGGTCCTGTTGTTTTGGCCAACTACCGCTATGGGACGGTCCTGAACAGCAGCGGTGCCAGCGTCCAGTTCCAGATGACCTCTGTGACCCGTAGTTCTGCCCTCCTCCCCAGCAGGGTATACCGCTGCGCCGCTCGGTCCAGCATCGGCTCACTCGTACACAGCTCGCAAATACACACCACCCTGCCTGGATACGTCTTCAGCAACTCAGACATCGAGAGCCTACCGCCTTCCATTCCAGAAGAAATCGAAGAGGAGGCCAAACACATCGATGACATCACGCTCAAAGCCGTTAACCACATTGCTGTACGACAGGAAGCCCTCAGCATCTGTTTCGAAGAGAGCGGACAAAGCTCATCCAACACAGATTCTGATGATCTCAGATGTCGTCCTGATGACATCACCACTTCCGAAATCTCCAAGTGCACTGATAAAATATCGTTGAAGGAGTCTTCATCGGTGGGATACAACAGTTTGGATCAAGAGGACGAGGAAGTACTTTAAAATGTGAATTGCTGTTTGCAACCCGTTTTACTTCTGTAAGGCAACAATATTTACAATTGAAACAGGGTGTTTGGTTTTATTCTTTGGGGATTGATGGGTTAAATACCAGAATGGAGTTAAATTTGATAAAATAGTGCCTAAATAGCTGTTTGGCTATTTGTTAGCGTTATCCAATAATGCTAAGTGATAAAGGTCTAAGTGAAAATGGTGTAAAAAAAATTTACCTTAGAGGAAAGTAAGTATTAATCAAAGAATAAATAAAACAATTTCTTTGGAATGACATGCACTGATTCACAATAAGACTGAAAGTGTGTCTTAAAGGAATATTTCCCCCCAAAATTTTAATTTAATTTAAAATTAATTAATTTTAATTAAATTTAAAAGTTTACTTACACTCAAGATATAGATGAGTTTGCTTCTTCATCAGATTTGGAGAAATGTAGCATTGCATCATTTGCTCACCAATGGATGCTCCTCAGTGAATGGGTGCCGTCAGAATGAGAGTCCAAACAGCTGATAAAAACCTCACAATAATCCACAAGTAGTCTACACGACTCCAGACCATCAGTTAACGTCTTGTAAAGCAAAAAGCTGTCTGTAAGAAACAAATCCATGATGTTTTTAAATAAAGAAATATTCTCCATAATATTACTTTTTCCAGTGAAACTATTCCTTTAAGAAAAGTAAATGGGCTCTATTTTGACTTCATGTTGACTTGTAAAATTATTTTCGAGTCAAATAAAGAGGCCATTTGTATTGTATGATGCATGAAAACAAATATTTGGTTGGGATCATCTGGTTTCACTCATTTTAAACCTTGGAGAAAGATTTGTCTTTAAATTTGCACTATTTTTTGCTGGAAATTAGCGCCATCGCACTGCCGTATAAGATTGTTAACATCTTTAAGTTTGGTGAATTAAGTATGTGTAAATATTTCCTTTGCCAAGTGTCAAGCTGTGTCATTTTTGACACACAAATGATGTTGTTCTGTGAAATCAAACAGCAGGACTCATTCATGAAACACAAGTGAAATTAATTTCTGCGTAAATAGTTCGTAAAACATGTTCTTATGTAAATTCTGTCTGTTCTGTTACAGTTTATGCAAGAATGGTTTTACAAATCGTTTAAACAAATTTGTTCTGCTTGTGTTTTATGTCTGTAAAAATTGTTCGCAAAACCATCTGTGCGTAAAATGTGCTGTTCATTTTCACCAATAAATTTACACAAAATATTAGTTCCGCTCGTGTTTCATGAATGCGACCCAATGTTCAGAGTTCTGCTGGTATTTGATGACGCCTTTAGCGAAAATAAGTCAGTTGGACGTTGCTTGGCATGAATATTTTGATTGCACAAATTTTACATCAAGCTATTTTTCTACTGTGATTTATCAGTAAATGTTTTTCTCAAATTGTTTTAAATGTATTGTGCATCGATGTGTCATTCTACACACTTAAATGTATGTGAAACAAACAATAAAAATACGTTACAACATGTTACATCTGAATAACAACAAACATTACTGAAGACAGGCTGATAAATTTGACAACACTGGGATATTCGTACGCCTCCTAGTGAATAGCTGAATATCTGAATTAAGTCGAAAGCCGTCCTTAATAGACTGAAGTGTTTACCCTTGGTTTCCCCAGGGCGCTCTTAATGTGTCTTGCTTCCGAGTTTAAATTGACTGAACAGCTATTTGAGGCCCTGTGGGAGCCATGTTATTTCTTCATACTGTGATAACAGTTACATAACCTTTCTCAACAGGACTCCTGTTCAATCACACAGAAATATACATTTTTAGAAAATAAATCTACAAATGCAATATGCATATATGAAAAGATGTAATAGATGTAAGCATACTTTTTGATTATTTCGCAGGCCAGAAAGAACAAATGATAACTCCAAAAAAATCTCATGGCGTTGTAATGAATGTTTCAAACTGTGCTCAGAAGTCCCAGATTTAATATGAAGTCATTTCATATTAATCTTTGCAAATGATCTAAACCAGACAAGTTGGTACTGAGATTCAGCATTTTAAATTAATTATTTATTTTTATTTTTATTAAATGAAATATAAAAATTAGTGCTGAGATTTATCAGATTTTTTGATAATGATGTCCATGATGTTTATGTTTTTTTTTTTTATTCCTGTGAAATAAAAGTTAAGTTGGTGCAGATGTGCATTTATTTGCCTTTATATATGAAAGTTTAATTTTTATCATTACATTATGGAAAATAATGAACTTTTATCACAATATGCTATTTTTTTAGAAGGACTTGTAAGCCATGCTATACAATTGAATGTTTATTTCATTATGTCTATATGAAAAATCTAAGAAACTGGCAACTTTTGTAAAACTCTCAACTGGCTTCTCATCTCAGTGTTATTTGAGATTAATACATAATTTGAAAGCTTAATATATAAGCTTTCCATTGATGTATTGTTTGTTAGGATAGGACCCAGATACAACTATTTAATAATCTGGACTGTAAGAGTGCAAAAAATATTGCCCAGCAATGCATATTACCAATCAACAGTTTTTTTCTTTTTAATATATTTACAGTATGACATTTACAAAATATCTTCATGGAACATGATCTTTACTTCATATCCTAATGATTTATGCATAAATTAAAAATCTGTAATTTTGACCCATGCAAAGTATTTTTGCAGCAATTTGGTCAGCAATTGTCTCATTTTATGTGTCTTATTTCTCTTGGGAATTGTACAGGTCATACTTCATTGAAACAATTCCACTATCTTTTCTTTTGGAGAACATATGCATTTGAATTTCATTTAGATCAGTTGGTGGCAGACATTCTTGACTAAACTGCAAAAATCAAACCACATCCTACCAATTTTCCCTATTATGAAGCTGAATTGAAGTCCTCAGACTCATGGCAATATTGATTGGTCTCCTGTGAAAAGCAGCTGATGCTTTGTCCTTTTGAACATGCAAACAAATTATTTTCATAGAAAGGAAATGGAAAATTATTAACCTTAATGATGGCCATTTTGTGAGAGCAGGTGACAAAATGTTGCTTTTTCTCAAATTACGCTTGTACATTTCTGTGTCCCCTCCATCATTAATATTGCGAATTTCTGACGCCATTAGCAAATGCATCAATACAAAGTGTCCCACCTCCCCCCTCGTCTTTTAATCTTCCTTCTCCTGCACTTCCTGTGCTTATTAGCCACTGACAAGCATAGCAGGTGAAACTCATCTTAATGGGCTTTATATATATACCAATCTTTCAACACTCTTTCTCTTTAGCAAGGACCCCTGCTTTGTCCAGTTGAAGAAAAAAAAAATCGCAATTTCAAATGTATTTTTAGAAACCTTCTGAATGCCTGTTCTTGTGTAGAAGTTCCAGCAGCAAAGTTTTTTTTAACACAATCTGTGGAAAGAACCCTTCTCTTGCTCAATTTCAATTTCTCTCACTCAAAAAAAAAAAAATTTCTAAAGTGCCAAAATTTATGTCAAAATTAACATCAAAATTAGTACAATATATTTGTTGGAAAAGTCTGTAACTCATGTTATTTTTGTGTTGCTGTTGCTCTAGTTCCCTCCCTCCATGTAAAATAAATCAATGTGCGTCAATATCTGTTTCTGCTAAATTTTTAAATGCAACTTTACAAATGATATTAATGATGTTAAAGGGTTACTCCACCCCAAAATGAATATTCCAAAACCATAAAAGCTCAGTTCATCTTGGGAACACAATTTAAGATATTTCGGATGAAAACCGGGAGGCTTGTGACTGTCCCATTGACTGCCAAGTAAAATACACTGTCAAGGTCCAGAAAAGTATGAAAAGCATCAGTCTTTCAACCCTAACATTATGAAGCGACGAGAATACTTTTTGTAAGCGAAAAACAAACAAAAATAATGATTTTATTCAACAGTTAGTCTCCTCTATGTCTCTCTGTATTACAGTAGAGTTATTTTGGAGAACATCTGTTGAACGCAAACTACGTACGCTATTCTCCAAGACGTGACACAAGGATATGTTTTCTACATGTATTTACACTTTGACTTGAACGAATACAGTGTATCCATCCAGTACGGCTGACACAGAAGAGCGTACGCTGCTTGCGTCCAGCAAGTATTCTCCAAAATGGCGCTATGTGAATCAAAAACATACAGCGCAGTCTGATTCACAACAAATCTCGGTTCTTTAAAAGGGGTCAAATGACGTTACTAAAAAATTACATTATTTTGTGTATTTTGGTGATGAAATGTGATTATGAGGTTTAAGGTTCTAAAAACACATTATTCTTCACATGCTGTACATTATTGTTTCTCTTCTATGCCCTGCCTTTTGAAATGCATTGATTTTTACAAAGCTCATAGTTATGAAAAGTGAAGTGAGCTCTGATTGGCCAGCTATGTTGTGATTGGCCAAACCTCAAGTGTATGATGGAAATGTTACGCCCCTTACCATACTATGAAGCTGTCTCTCGACGTGACCAGTGGGGAAATAATTACTTATTATAATAACATATACTGTCTTTTTACGCGTTGCGTTGCATTGCGCCACGTAAACATAAAACCATGTCTGCATTTGTGATCGGAGAAACAACAAACAACAAGTCTACACTACACTGCTCAAAACTCACATTTGAATCATCAGTGGCAAATTTTTTAAATATGAAAACATACTTACAGACTGTGAGTCAAAACAGCTGGCATTGTAGTCTTCTCTCCCAGAATCTGCGCAGATCATAATATTTGGTTTGATCTGTTCTGGAACAGTGTTAATACAAGCTAACCACTGATTTCTCTTTTGGAAGGCTGGAAAATGGTCCTAAAATGGTTTTTCGATTGCGTCACTGTGAAAACTCGTTTTCCACCCTTTATTTTTAAGAGTGTGCAGGTTTGGAACAGTGTTGGGGGTAACGAGTTACAAAGTAACGGATTACAGTAACTATATTACTTTTTTGGGTAACGAAGTAAAGTAACGCATTACCATAATAATAATGGTAATTACACTACTTTACTAGACTATAGGAACGCGCTTTTCTGCGTTACACATGCCGTGTTTGCCTGTGTGTGAAGTTCTGGGCCGGGTTTCCCGATTATACTTTACATAATAATATATAATGTACTTTTAATACAGTAGAGAGAGAGAGAGAGACGTTATTTCCAGGTCTAATACATACAGCTGGTTTTCAAGCACTTCAGCAAGTCATTGACATATTTACATGCATAAAAACTTAAACTTAATTTATTCAACTATTTCTTAAAATAGCCTTTTGAAATGTTTTTCCCCCTCCAGAACTGCACTGAGAGTCATGCTGCGTTCACTTCATGAGCATTTGACCGTTTGATTTGAGTAAAACTAGGGTCACATCACATACGGAACTGTAAAGGTATTCACGTTAACACGTCAAAATAAGAGTCTGATTTAATTTAAAGACAAGTATTTGATTAATACAATTAAATTTAACCATTAAAAAGGAGTTGAGAAAAAATAAACAGAAAAAAATGGAATCCAGAAAAATTTAAACGGAAAAACAGAATATGGAAAAAAATTCAACCGAATTTGGGAATAAATAAACGGATTTCATAGGGCCCTAAAAAAGTAAAGTAAAGTAATAAGTAGTGAAGTTACTTTTCAAATGCAGTAATTAGTAAAGTGACCTTGACACTTAAGCCTGATACACTCATTAACGCCATTCAGAGTTGTTCTTCCCCCACCCACAATGCAATATAGGAACAAGATTTGTCTCGCTATTCTCCCAAATGTCCCTCCTACTCAGTATGCTGATTAAACCATCTTTATATCATACCTATCACGTATTCAGATAGATAATACTCAATCACATCGTATTGAGGTTCTCCCATGATAGTCTATTTGTTATGCTGCAATGCATTGTGGGCGATCAATGTTCTCAGTCTCATCTTTACTGGTGGAATAATTGAAATGAGAGTCATTCTGTGTTAGAAACAACACTTGGCTAAAGAGATCCTATCCAAGAAAGAGTTGAGAAACAAAGAAAGAAACAAAAGTTCCAGAACAGTGAAAGATAGAGGTGTACAAAAACTACCCATAAGCCCTCAGGTTTTCTTATAACTGGAAACAGACTGACAGCAGACGACATCATTACTAAAGAACCTTACAAAAGAAGCTCATATTCTGTTCAGTCGCAGTTCAATTCCCCCTGAAAGGTGAGTGGAAATTCAAGAGGAAATCAGTCTTACTGCACACTTTTAGTTCTCCTTGAAGGTTTATTTTTCAGAAAAAGACCAATTGAATACCCACAAGCCCTCCGTTTCTCTTTTAACTCTGACAGAGAGCATCATTATCAGAAAAAAACCTGGAAGAAGCAAAAACTATTTTATATAACAAAAACTTATTTCATTTTCAGTGCCAAAGTCAAAGGAATGTTGTGGGTTTGTTAGACCAGTAACTTGTGTAGTTTACGTGACACTAAAAACTGACAATTTTTATGCATTTAACAGTTTGCTTATTAATATGCACTTTACTAGCATGTTGGCTGTTTATTAGTATTTATGAATTACGTATTAATGCCTTATTCTGCATGACCATATTTTAGATACCTTGAGTTGTTCATTAAAACAATAGCATTCTGGGGGCCTGAAAACTTTTGAAAATGCAAATTTCAAAGTGCATGTTTTTGAAAATGGTACCATTTTCATCTTCATGTAACCTACGAAAACTTCAGAAAGCTGGTCTCCTAGCCTGACTAGCTAAAGTCAAAAACCCTCTAAAACCAGCCTTATGACTAACCAGCTAAAACCAGCCAACCAGCTTAGGCTGGTTTTAACTGTTTTTCTTGAACACCTCAATTGTGCTTGACAAAAAATTAGATCGCGAAGCAACACAGCAAAATTAGCAATTATACAGTGGTTATTTACAAAAATATAGAGCAGTGTAAAATAACAAATATAATATTTGATATTATATACAATTTTGATTCATCCCTCAATTAAATGCTGTAGGGTTTAACTTATACTGCACCCAGAATCCTCAGATAACCTTTCCTTACATGAACTTTACAGAAGCATTTTTATATTCTCATGATGGTTCGAAGATCTGCATATGTGAGACTTAAGATATATATCAGAATTTTGGGGACAAATCTCTTTGGCTGGTTCAAGTATAACGGTCAATTTTGATGTGTGAAACTGTTTCAGTTGATGGAACCCTTTGAAGATTAAATGTAAAAATCCGTCCATCAGGTAAGAAATGAATCATGCAGGGAAAAGGCAAAATATACACTGAAGTGCCGAATACAAATATCTTTTTGTTGTAGTCCTACAGGAACCTTGACTTTGAATTTCTGTTATTTCTTTTGTCACAGTAACTGTGTGACTGGCACAATAACAAGAGCTTTCCACACTCAAATCCATTCGGAAAGTGCTGCAAACCCTTGATCAAGACGAATATAATGGTTTATGATCATTTAAGAACACTTAAGCTTTCCTTCTGTTTGCTGATTGCATTTGGGCACGGTATTGTTGGGTCTGTCTGTGAATGAGGTTAATAGTATTATAATAATTATGAACATTAGTATGTTCAGGCATGAGTACGTTTCATATCCAGCGACTGATTTCCTCTCATGTAAAGTAGGTCGCATAAGAATTAGGATGCTGTGGATAATAAGGTTGTTTTTCTTAAACTTGAAGTGTTCACTTTGTGTGAGAACTCTAATAGCGCCATCTTTTGGCTGAAAAGGCATAACATAAATAATGAAATAATAAATAACGTGTGGTAAGCAGCATGCTATTTATAACAAATTTTCTCTTATTTTATTTAAGCGTAATTTATTCAGTTATAATTAAGAAATTATTAAATAAAGTTTTATATTTAGCCTATGTGCAAATAATAATAAAAACAACTACAATGAGATAATTCACCTTTTGAACCATTACATCATTATGCTGATTAAAAATAATAATACAAATAAAACAATAAGGAGTTTAAAACTGATTGATTAGATTTTTATTATGTTTATATTCCACTTTACAAATTCTTACAATATTCCTGATGTAAAAATCCCTTCTTTTTCAGAGCAGTTTTTGGCCTTAATTGGTCTTAATGATCTTTATACAAACATAATCACAGAATACATGTCATTTTTATAATAAATTACTTTAAAAAAGAAAAGTAAAAACAAAAATGTATTAACTGATCCACAAAATTTGCACCAAGTTTCAAACAAAACTGAAAATGTAAGAACATCCAGTCTTTGGAACAAAACAGATTCTGTAAAGTTAAAATAACACACACACACACACACAAAAAACAAGTAAATGAGCAGTATACAATCACAAAATGCATAAACGGGCTACTAAGACGATGTTCCTTTAATATGCTAAACACTAAAGCAGGACTTGAAACATCAAAAGCAAAATTGGCGTATAGAACAACATACAATACATTCAAAACATCAATGAAAACTTTGAAACAAGCAAAAACACATTCAAAATAAAGTGACGATGCATTCAAGACAAGCAGAAAAATATAAACATGAGATCAATCCTGTGATCTTAACATAACACTAACATTTTGTGCAATTACTGATTTGACTCAGTTTAATGGCAACGTAACTGAAATCAGGCATTACATTTTCAAAACTTTCATCATGATAGTTTTGAACTACAAACCTGATTAATAAAATAACATCGTCACTGGGGTGCTGATGAAAGAACAGCAACTTTCTTTGAGTTTTTATAGATACAAGCGACACATCACACATTGGAGGCGTGGTTTAATGTCGGGATAAACAAATCCAGGTTACCACAGTTACCCATGCATTTCTAAGAGGAAAATCAAAGAATATCTACCAATTTATTTACGCGAGTGCAAAGGCGACCATTTGTAAATTGAGTTGTGGGATGTAAACTCAGAATTCTGAGACATAAATTCAGAATTGTGGGAAGTAAATTAGAATTGTAACATAAACTTAGAATTGCGAGACATAAACTTAAACTTAAACTTAAACGAAAGCTCGTTATTCTGCAATATAAAAAATAGATTATCTCAGAATTGCAAGTTACAAACTCAGAATTGTGAGAAGTAAACTTGCGAGACATTAATTCAGAATTGTGACAAACTCAGAATTGCGAGACTTAAACTTGCAAGACGTAAACTCAGAATTGCAACATATAAACTTAGAATTGCGAGTTACAAACTCAGAATTGTGGGAAGTTAACTTGCGAGACGTTAATATAGTATTGCAAGACGTAAATTCAGAATTGCGAGACTTAAACTTGAAAGACGTAAACTCAGAATTAGAACATATAAACTTACAATTGCGAGTTACAAACTTACAATTGTGAGACTTAAACTTGCGAGACGTTTATTCAGAATTGAGACATAAACTTAGAATTGAGAGGTTTAAACTCAGAATTGTGAGATGTAAATTCAGAATTAGAACATATAAACTTAGAATTGCGAGTTACAACCTCAGAATTGTTAGAAGTAAACTTGCGAGACATTAATTCAGAATTGCGAGACTTAAATTTGCAAGACGTAAACTCAGAATTGCGACATAAACTTATAATTGAGAGTTTTAAACTCAGAATTGTGAGACTAAAACTTGTGAGACATTAATTAGGAATTGTGACATAAACTTATGATAGTGAGACTTAAACTTGTAAGTTGTAACCTCAGAATTGTCATTTATAAACTTACAATTGCGAGTCACAAACTCAGAATTGCGAGACGTAAATTCAGAATTAGAACATATATACTTAGAATTGCAAGTTACAAACTCAGAATTGTTAGAAGTAAAATTGCGAGACGTTAATTCAGAATTGCGACATAAACTCAGAATTGCAAAACATTGAGAGGTTTAAACTCAGAATTGCAAAACATTGAGAGGTTTAAACTCAGAAATGTGAGACATAAATTCAGAATTAGAACATATATACTTAGAGTAGTAAAACTGTATTTATATGTAACAAGCCAAAACAAATACTTTTATAGTAAATTGTTGTTGACGTCATATAAAATTTATAAAACTTTTTAATTAAAAACTTTAACACACTTTGTTCTATTATGTGTTTTACATGATTGCATTAATTTAATGTCGTATGTGTAAACTGATGCATTTTTTCCCTTTTGTTTTGACAAAATATCTTAATTTTCTTCATAAAAACAAATGATTGACAATGGTAACCAGTATTTCCCTCGCCTTAGGAGTTTACTGTATCTATAAATGCCAGTTGTGCAACTTGAGTCCCATCTGTTCCCTTGTTGTTTTCAAAGCTGTTATGCTGTATTAACAATCAATTAACAATATAGAATTCAGCACAATAAATATAGAAACACAATACAAAACAAGGCCTCAGAAAGCTTGTCTCTGAATTTTTCTCTGAGAGATAATGTGAGAGTACAGCGCTAGAATTCTGTCAGATCATCCAGGCTTTCACCTGCTAAGAAAACCCCATGAAAATTGGCTGAAATTCCACATTTTGGGGAATTTCGTCATTAATTATGGAATATTCAAGCTGTGTCCTTTAGTTCCTGGATATTAATCATAGCTGTGTGTGTGTTTTAACAGTCCGTGTCACGGAGTCATCATCGCGGCATTGACGCGGCATTGAGATAGAGGGTGTGCGGTCACAGTAAGACGCAGTGCAGCCTCTGGGAACCCGAAGGTCTGTCTGCCCGCCATTTAGCTTTCCTTTTCTTCTTCAGGCCCCGTTCAGGGATCTGCTGGCTGTAAACGGAGATGATGCTAACACATAGCTAGCTTTGTAGCATACGGAGTGGCAAAGAGGAGGGAATCTGTAAAATTCGACTCACCGTATCACTCTGACGAGCTCGTGAAACGCTTTGTCTACATTCATGGGTGGATCCTTTGCACTTGTTTCAATATAAGTGATCTGTCAGGAAGATATGAATATGCAACAATTAGTAGAAAATTATTTACTATTATTATTGTGATTAAGACTGATACTAGCAATGTATTAATATAAAATAAAAACTAAAGTCAACATGAAATCAGAATAGACTATTTATTAATACACACCGCTGGTCTTATTGTCAACCATTTATTGGTTTGCATTATTGTAAAGAATATTTGCTGAATTGAAAATATTAAATAAAAGTTTAGATTATAACATGGATCAATCGATAAAAATGTGATATCTTTTTTATTACAAAAAATTATAATAATGTACTAATAATGTGAACATTTAAAAATATAATATAAATTAATAATGTTTAAAAAAAATCAAACAACAAATTAATTGATGAATAACAATAAATGATTATATATATATATATATAATGTAGAAAAATGAATGGAAAAAATAGTATGAAATTGACAAAACTGACATTTAAAAACATATATAATATATTCACTTATGGTGAACTATTTTTTAGTTGAATTATTATATACATATTAAAAATATATTTTTTAAAAATCAAACTAAAGATTACAAAACAAATGGGCCAATCAATAAGAATAATTTTGATTATAATAACAATAAACATTCAAATAATAAAATTAATAATGTAAAGACATGATAAAAAAATATATAAGGATAATTCAACTGTTCAATAATAATGTCCTGATCAATAATAAAAATAATTATTATTATTATAATAATAAACATTCAAATAATAAAAATTATTTTGTAAAAATATAATAAAAATATATATAAAGATAATTTGACTGTTCAACAATAACAGACAGAAAAATAATAATAATTAGTATTATAACAACAATAATAAATATTCATATAAAAAAAAAATTATCATATAAAAATATAATTAAAATTTATAAAGATAATTGGACCATTTAATAATAATGGACAGAAAAAATTATAATAATAAACATTAAATTATAATGTAATAATATAAAAAATAATGTAAAAAATCCGTAAATATAATATAAAAATAAGCATTTTTTTAAATGAATGAAAAATTAAAGATTAAATAAAAATGGACTTCATAAACACTGCTGGTCTTATTGCGTATTAGTATTTTGCGTTATTGTAAAATATTTGAAAATATTTAAACGAACAAATTGTAAATAAAATATTAATAAATACTACTACTAATAATATTAAATTATTATATAAAAATTATAATTTAGAAAAATGAATAAAAAAGTCAACATGATATTATAAAGTATTTGTTTGACAGATGAAATGTGTTGTGAATAGCGTTTAACTCACGCTGTGTTTGGAGGCCATCTCGTGTCCCTGCTCACTAGTGATCTTACGTAAATGCACCAGGTCGACTTTATTAGCCACAAGAACCATGGGAAACGAATCCCTGCAACACACACAATAAAATCACTCCATAAATCCCACTGAATATCAGTCTGCATCTCAGATGAGTTTGCGTGTTCGTACCTGTCCTTCACTCTCAGAATCAGCTGGTGGAAACGATCCACATGTTCAAAACTGGCTTTATCAGTGACTGAAAACACGATGAGAAAGCCGTCTCCTGTCCTCATATACTGCTCTCTCATCGCACTGAACTCCTCCTGCCCCGCCGTGTCCAGAACTACACACACACACACACACACACACCCACACCCACACACAGACAGACAGACATCGCCACTACAGTCTATACACACAATACTGGTTTGCATTATTGTAAAAAGTGTTTCTAATATTTATCAAAAAGCTTTATGGAAGAAATAAGCACAAACAAACACAAATATACACAGAAAGCCCTGAAAGTGTTTTATCTACGTAATTTAGTCAGTTTTTATAAAAAAAATATTATATTTACTTATTTTATTGACTATTTTATTTTTAATAAAATATGTTTTGCTGATTATTTGTTGTGTATTTCACATTAATATAATTATGTATATATTCTTTTTTTTAATATACAGTATATTAAACAATAAAGGTAAAAATATTTGACAATCCATAAATATGTATTAAACTAGATTTTTACATTTTATTTCTTAATGTATGGTTTATCTTTATACTTTACAGTGTATTATATTTAAGTATTTTATAATATGAAAATTTTAATATTCAACAAATTTGTATAAATATGTATAAAATTAAACTTTTCAAAAATAAATCTTAATATATGATCTCTCTTTGTATTGCGCATTGTATCATATTATTATTATTATGCATTATTCATGAATAAATATTATTTATTTATATATAATATAAAAAATTTACAATTAAAATATTTGACATGTATAAATGTATTCAATTAAAAAGAAATTATATATTTTTTAATGTATGATTCCTTTTTGTATTGCATATGGCAGCAGTAGCATATTAAAATATATTTTATATTTTAATATATAATATTAAAAGTTAACAGTTAAATTTTTGACAAATTTATAAATATTTTTTAAACTAAGCTTTTTACATGTTACTTCTTAATTTAGGATTTATCTTTGTACTGTAAATTGAACTTTTTATTAATACTATAATCAGTGTTGTTATTGTTAACAAAAAGAAAAGATTACAATATTTTTCATAGACTTAAAATACAAAAATGTTTAAAAAATATAAATAAAATTCTAAAAATTAAAAATGTTGCCTTAATAACTTACTGAAATAAATTACTAAACTAATAAAAATGTCAAAAGCACATACAAAAACTTGTTAAATCTTAAACTAAAATTAAAATGAAAACATTCAAAAAGCATTCAATTAAAAAAACTAATAAATACTGTAATAGTATATAAATAATATTAAAATAACACTTAATATTACGTGCTTGTGGTACATACTACAATATTTCATATATTTTTCTCTTTTTATTTATTTTTCTTTGCAACTTTTTAACATTTGGTCTTTAAAATATTAGGTTAATTTGTTGTGATGTAGACTAGGGCTGCACAATTAATCGAATTTCTAATCCCGATTACAATTATGGATGCCATAATTACGTAATCGTTCAAAGCGGCAATTAATCGTAAAAGTCCACTTGAACAGAGTATGCTTGATAGATATGCTTGTGCTTTTCTTTCTTTTTACGTGTTATCTTTATGGTTTTCCCATTATTTTAATCTTAGTTTTAGTATAGCATTCTAATACCGTTCATATTTTAACTTTTTTTATAATTTAAAGAAAAAAACAATCTGATTTATACTTGACATTTGAGGCTATATGTTTTTCAGTTCGAGTGTTTTCAGCTTCTTTATTTTCATATAAAAATACGGCATGCAGTTGAATCAAACAATGGTATAAACATCATTCAATATAAATTGTAATACTCGTAATTAATTATCGCACTTACAGTTTTTCAGGTGAATAACCGACAATTCAGATTTTTGTAGACCACACTGTAACTACCGTATTTTCCGGACTATAAGTCGCACTTTTTTCATAGTTTGGCCTGGTCCTGCGACTTATAGTCAGGTGCGACTTATTTATCAAAATTAATTTGACATGAACCAAAAGAAAACATTACCGTCTCCAGCCACAAGAGGGCGCTCTGTGCAGCTCAGTGCTCCTGTAGTCTACACTGAAGACATAGAGCGTCCTCTCGCGGCTGGAGACGGTAATGTTTTCTCTTGGTTCTTGGTTCTAAATAAATACAACTTATAGTCCAGTGCGACTTATATATGTTTTTTTCCTCATCATGACGTATTTTTGGACTGATGCGACTTATACTCAGGTGCGACTTATAGTCCGAAAAATACGGTATTAACTGTAACGCCACCTCCTTTCGTGCTCACAGAAACGTCTAATATCAGAAATGACTTCTTCATGATTCAGTGTGGCGTCTTTAATAACTAAATTCTGATTTGATTGGTTTCTGCTCACCGTCCAGAATGGCCCACTGGCCGTCGATCTCGGTGTGTTTGAGGTACGAGTCCTCGATGGTGGGGTCGTAGTCCGGGACGAAGATCTTCTGGAAGAACTGTATGGTGAGCGCGCTCTTCCCCACGCCTCCGTCTCCCACTACCACCAGCTTATATGTGGGCAGGTTATCCCCGGGTACCACGCTGGTCGCCATGGAGACAGCTACACCTGCAACACAGAGAAGATGCTGCTGATGCTGAGGTAGGAACGTGTACAAACGCATGCTGTGATCAATCTGGGTTAATTATTCACTATTACAAGGTAGATTATGGAGGGTTTTTGTGCTATGAGAACACACAATGTAATTTTTTTTAATCATTATTATTAATACTTATAATTATTAATATATAAATTATAGTCATCGTGATCATTATTATGGTTGTTGTTGTTGTTAAAATATTAATTATAATAATAACAATATATTTACTGATTATTGAAATTATGCATGAATTTTTCAATGGTGATGATAATACTAAGAAGATAAATATTCAAATAATAAAAAATGCACTATATATATATATATATATATATATATATATATATATATATATATATATATATATATATATATATATATAATATAATATACAATTGTAATTATTATTATTATTATTAAAAATAGGAGTACTTATAGTAGTAGTAGTTATTATATTAATAATTAAATAATTAATAAAGCTGTGTAATATTAATAAGGACTGTTGTGATTATTATTGTTATTATTAAAATATTTAAAATAAAAATAACTATTTATTGGCATTTTTGTAAAATCTAAATTAATGATAACAAATGGACTGATAAATAATGATATAAATAATACTAAAACAATAAAGAGTATGCAAAATAAAAATAAGAATAATGTATTAGTAATGCAAAAATATAAATGTGTATTATAAAATAATATTAAATATATTATTATTATTATTACTAATACAACAACTAATTGATTGTTGTAATCACTATTGTTATTATTAAAATATGATCAATAACAACTATTGGTTTGCATTAAAAAATAACACATGGATCGTTCAAAGATGATGAGGATTATAATAAAAATAATTAATATTATTAATACAACTATAATGCAAAATAAAAAACTAAATTAAATGTAACATTAAGGTAGAAAATATTTCAAAATAATATAAACTAATATAATTATATTAAATAAACAGTAATAGATGTATAATAATTGTAATAAATATAAACAATTTATAATAACATAGGGTTCGGAAAAACAATATTAACCAATAATGTTTTACTTTTCCCAATCTAATCCCAGTAACTAAAACCATATTACATTCTGGTTCAAACAGAATAATATCATAGTAAAACATTGAGTCAGTGAGTTGAACCCGAAAACAGGAAAAGTATGATTCATAAATTAATCATTATGTTTTTTCCCCCACTGAATCGTTGAAAACTAAAAAAACTGACACACAAAAAAAAACAAGAAAATTCTTCAAAGCATCTGTTTGTGTTTTATAACAGAAATAAGGTGAGTTTAGAACGACACGAGGGAGAATAATCAATGACAGAACTAGTGTGCTGAAGTGAGCTGCTCCTTTAAGAGAAGAAAACAACAGACTTTTAATGTCTGAAAATGTCACTAATGGACTCTACACTGGCAGAAAGAAGCAGTGTGCAAACTGAGGCTTTTCCAACTAGAACATCACACACAGGAAACACGGTCTAGACGAGACCCTTGGATTGGCTCGCTGTGATTCTGCAGTGTGATCTCAGATCCAAACTGCCAACAACCAGAAACACTCAGACACCCTGAGCTAAAACTGGACGAGTCAAATTACGTCAAAGACTTCCAAAATACAGGACCCGACCTCCAAACATCAAACACAAGCTCTGGTTTAAGGTTTAAGGTGTTGGATCTTCAGGCCTGATGTCAGTATCTCCTTCCGGTCAGCCACAATATGTGATTTCATACATCACTTTATGAATTTGTAAATAATAGTTCATTTTACAAGGAAATACTATTATATACATGTTTAAATCAGTGTGTCACTTACGATTCATTTTGAAATCTACAAGCAATTTTTTGGAACAAAAATAGTTCCTAGGCCTTTTTTCTGCATCATTAAATACAACAAATCGGCTATTTATGTTATGAAAAATAGTGTTTGAACAATGCTGTTTTCAATATAAATATTACAATCGTATGTCTGTAAATACACTATCCAAATAAAAAACATTTTTTTATATTTCATTAAATACTCTCTTAAAAGATAAACATTCGTTTGGATTAACTTAATTGTTTATATATAATTTGTTCAATATTTGTAGTGTATTTTAAAATATTTGAGTCAAAAATTGTCACAATAGTTGCTCAAGTCAAAATTATTTTAGTTAATACTAAAATGACCTGAAAACAATATGTGAGAACTGATTCATTTGATAATCTTCAAAACTTCAGTATTTTTACTGAATGTAAAAATATTGGACTCAATAATTACACAACAATTTCACATAATTTATCACTTTTAATATTTAATAAAATATTTACTCAAAAGCTACATTTGATATATGCAATTATGTTTGCGTATACATATATACATATAAATACGATTTGTATTAAATGTAAAAAATTACATTTTCACAACAACTGCTCACTAAAATTTACAGAAAACAAAACGTGAGTATCTCAATATTCTAGAAAATAATTTTCACAATTGCTCACTAAAATTAACTGACAACAAAATGTCAATATTTCGTAATATTTATCATGGACTAGGTGTAAATTGGGTGCAGTTATGGCTAAATGTGATTAGCCTAATAAATAAAAAAATTAATCGGCCTTCCTTTAATCAAAACAACTGTCACGCTATTTTCCATCACACAACTGTTCATTTTATTTTCGACAATAATTTGCCTGTATATATCTGCTCATGATATGTACATTTCAGTACACCCTGATCATTCTGTCGGTTTGCAGAATGCATTACCCATTAATCTTTATCTTAGTACGTGCATATCTATGTTCTCCATTATATGCAGCTGCATTGCAATGAAAGCATCTTCCTGGCAAAAAGGAAACAGTGCCTTTTGCATTTTGAGATTTGCGTGATTTGCGTGTGCAACTGCCTAATGTTGCAATTCACCAGTAAGCTCACTTAATGTGTTCATGCCAGGTTCATGCATAATGCATAAACGCACAATTCAACGGGTAGAACATGCATATCTATATAAATCATCCAGTTATCATAATAAACGCTCGTTTAATATACAGAAGCCGCGATTTTATCCCTTTGTGCTTATGATAGATGTAATCTGCATGCATTTTACTGTCATACGAGATTTAATGATATGCATTAAAAATTACCTTATCACAGGACGACAGCATATGCCAGTAGACGGTTCCGTTTCCACAAATGTTGCTGCCGACATTACCGAGTAAATACACACGCGGAAACGTTTGTCTATTTGTTATACAACTGGATTCAGTGCTATTTTATCGGGCCGCGTGAAGAGCCGTTTTCAGTTCCTCACACCTCGAGAGCGTTCACTGTTAGTTTACACTGACTACAGCATTGGCAGGGGGAAACCGGACAGCTCTTTGACAAATATCACATTTATTTTAAAGACTTCACGATATATATTTATGAGGTTGATTATTTTGATACATATTATTCTGTTAAAATGTAAGAATATATATTCATATATAAATATTAAGAATAAATATGGAAAAACTGATAGTTGGACACCCCTCTTCCTATCGGTTTTGGTACGCTCCACTGTCAGAGCTCAGTTTGGAAGCCCTGGCGTGAGTCAATTCCTTATTTCAAAGAGTGCATAAGTATTAATGTTAAAATTGCTCCAACATTCGTTTCACTCATTTTATTAGACAAATGAATTAAAAAATTAGGAAGAATTTCGAATAAGTGTTTAAACAACTGTATAAACTGTATAAACAACTGGGTATTCAAAAGAGGGAACAGAACATATTTTAAATAGGCTACACACTGAATTGTATTGGACAAAAATAATAAACTATATAATATAAATATTTATAAATATAAATCAAAATTTATTACAAATAAATTGCATATTACCTAGGGAAAAAAAACACTACTCATGTCAATCAATCTGTGTTCAGGCTTGTTGATAAATAAATATTTATAAATATAAATCAATATTTATTACAAATAAAATGCACATGACCTAAAAAAAATTATAATAATAAAATAAAATAAAAACGCTACACCTGTCAATCAATCAGTAATCAGGCTTGTTGATAAATAAATGTTTATAAACATAAGTCAATATTTATTACAAATAAAATGCACATCACCTTAAAATAATAAAAATAAAAATAAAAATAAACGCTACACCTGTCAACCAATCTGTGTTCAGGCTTGTTGATAAATAAATATTTATAAATATAAATCAATATTTATTACAAATAAAATGCATATTACTTAAAAAAAAGTAATAAAAGAAATAAATAAAAAAAACGCTACACTTGTCAATCAATCTGTGTTCAGGTTTGTTGATAAATAAATATTTATAAATATAAATTAATATGTATTATAAATAAAATGCACATTACCTAAAAAAAATTAAAAAAATATATAATAAAACTACACCTGTCAATCAATCTGTACTCAGGCTTGTTGATAGGAGTTTACCAAAAAATATTAATAAATAAACAAAAAAAAACCAACCTACTACTTTTTATAACCGTCATGATTTTATATTTTGGGTTTAAAAAAATCGAATTTCAAACCTGACGTGGGTTTTAAATCCATCAAAATGCATCCATTAAAAAAAAAGATGTTGTAATTTGACTGAAAATGAATATGCATGTTTCACAACCCACGCTCCTTCAGCTAAAGATAAGAGACATTTTGGTTTCCGGCTAATTGGTACACAAACAAATGATGTAATTTACTACAGGAGAATATGCTGGAAACAGATCTTGTAGCGCTGATGTGTTCTAGAATCGCTCTGTGACTTCATAATGGTTGCCTAGTAACAGAGACGTTCTCTCGAAGCCCCTCGAGTGTTCTATTCGTCACCTAGAGCTGCTTCCATCAGATCTAGAGCTTTGTAGATCCGTTTGTCTAGAGCTGCTGTCGTCCATAAAGTGTTAATGTGTTGTAATTGTATTTGAGGTGCAGATTCAGGTCGCACCTTGGAAATTAGACTTCAATAAACTTCAGATCAGCTCCAGTAGATGGCGCTACAAACACACACACGAGCTCTTTCCCCAGAAGCAATAATGTAAGGGCTTGTTTGTAAAATATGTTGGATATGATGTCTATGATATTCCATCACACATTGTAATCTGACAAAATAAAATTATAAATTTACACAATATCTATCTATCTATCTATCTATAAAAACTGTACTTATCTGTGCATTCCAGGTCCCGCCCCCCGGCTTTTCGACCACGCCCCCACGGCAGACCTATGAGAATGTGGGCGGGGCGTGAGCGGTTGCGCCATGTTAATGCTGCACGTTGCAGCCGCAGCAGCCAGCCAGTAGCAGCAATACCGAGACATATGCGGGATTATAGAGCTAAACCCGGCCAGCAGCCACAGAGAAGAATGCCATTGCGTCTTGAGGCTTTTATTTAATGCACCCCAACCAAGAAGAAGCCAGGATTGCGATCCCGTTTTGGAATTATTATTTTGTACTGTCCCAGAGGCCCATTGCATTGAATGTAATGTGAACATATAAGTTACAGCAATGTGGTTATTTTCCTGCAGATGAGCTGCCGTTTTATCCTCTTCCCCCCTCCTATTCTCCTTTCATCATAAGTCAAGATCATCTTCAATTCACTGGACTCTCCTAGACCTGTATATGAAGGTAAGCATGCTTTATGGTTGTATTTCTGTATCGGTGTCACCATTCATGCATGCATGCCCTGTCTTCCTTTTTTTATCCCATTGCATAGCAACCAAACCAGCCAATGCAAGCTTCCAGATCCCTGACATGATGCACAGACAGAGGCATAAAGCGTGCATTCACCTTGCACGCTGATTTTAGGGACCGGTTGCTTCGGATGCCATGCAAATACATATACTGTATGTAACGTCCATGGTTTAATATCTGCCGCATGTCAAGATAATCCATCCATATGAAGCCCAAAATACATGCAATGTCTGTGATTTGTGCAACCGGAGAACATGGATTGCATGCATAGTGTGTTTCGTTCTGTTCTGATACCTGGCAACCCTCTCAATGGCCTCTTTTCGAGATCCTTCAGCTGTCATGTGAGATGCATTAGACCTTTTGTGTTTATTTAAGGTTTATGTCACTTCTGTGGATCTCAGCAGCTCCCCATTGTGCCTTATTTTCTCTGCCACATTATTACATAACCTCAGATCTCATCCTTCGCATGCAAATAATCTGCTTGCATACAATTGGATCCAGAGAGGACCTTATATTAGTGCAATGCATCACCATAAGGTTTGTTCTGATTGTTTTCTGGGCACTACGCATCTCCCCTGGTTGAGTCGGTGACATCATCTCCTGTTCTGTCCCCCTGGTGTGTGAGCGTGTGTGCAAGTGCGCATTTTTCAACAGACTGTAATGCCAGATCTGGATGTGTGGTTTCATGCACAAAGCCCTTTTTCATGAGAAAACTGATGTGTCGTACCACTGTGGTTTTTATTGCAGTAGGGTTGGATGTTTTTATGAAGCTGGCTTGGTTCAGGTGAAATAGGTAACTTGGATGGATGATGTGTCACATGAATGAAAGAATGAATGAATGAATGAATGAGTGACAGCCTTTTGGGCTTTTAGAATCTTTGTCTTCTCATCTTTTAACTTGGGTTTATGACTGGTTTTTCTTCCGGACTGAGATTTTAGGTATGCATGCAATCGTAAAAAATACGTTTTATAGTTTTATAGATAAGCGTGCAATTTTACTTGTAAAATGGTATCATATATATATATATATATATATATATATATATATATATATATATTCTTGTAAAATTTTAAGAATGTATGCAATTTTACTCGTCAGGTCCAAAATTATCTTCCAAGTTCTCTTTCGGGCTGCAAATTGACGTTCAATGTGAGACTTGCAATAGACGTTTACAAGCTAAATTTTCACTTTGCATAAAATGTAAAAGAAAAATGACTTGTAGGATTTTAAGAATGCAATCTCATTGGCTGGCACTCACCTATCATCGTCCCTGTTTTGATTTCAGCGAATCAGTTCGAGCAAACACAGACAATATCATTAATATTCATGAACCCAGCAGCTCATCAATCCTTATTGCGTATTAGTAGTAGAATTTTTTATTATTATTATCTTATCAGTATTATTGATAAGTTTTTCTTCCTTTATTTATTTATTTTTATTATTTTGTTTACAGAAAACACTGAATGACCAACAATATCTTGCACCATCTGTCCTAAGTTCAGTTAAAATGACAAATTTGCATTCATACATAGTTACCTAGGGTGACCATACGTCCTGTTTTTCCCGGACATGTCCTCTTTTTGGACCTTGAAAAATACATCCGGGCCAGGAATTCTAAATTGCCCAAAATGTCTGGCATTCGACTTTTGCTTTCTACAGTCACCATTCATTTTTTGCGTTCTTGTAGTCCCGCCCACTCCCGCAAACACTCTTTCTTGTTTATATTCAATGATTCTTTCTTGTTGATATTCAATAATATTGAATATCATTTTTGCACATCGGGGGACCGCCATTAATATGCAGAGGATATAATCTCTTTTGAAAGAGCACTCGCTGTTCACTTTCAATTTCAGGATCATACGCACTCTGTGTAAAGGAAGATCAGATATTTGTCAATGAGCTCAGGATCTGTTGAGCAGCAAATCTTCCAGCATGGTCTGTCAGTCATTTCTCCTCTGAAGCCGCCTTTCCACTGCACACGACATTCGGACACGTTTGTCGCATTTCTCCCTCTAGCGGCAGTCGCGCAGAACTTTCAGACTGGTCGTGCAGCAACCGTTACCTTGGCATATTCACCATGGTAAAATTTATAATTTTAATGAACATAGTTAATTTATGAATGCATCGTCACAAATCAGGTGACCCCCAAAATAAAAACAGTAGGTTTTATGGGGCTAATCAACGTAAATAATGGTTTAATATTTATTAAATAATTATTTCTGCCATAAGAATTATAAACCACCATTTTACAGAAATTGTGTTTAAAGGATAATGTTAATGTTAACAAAATATTGGTAATTCTGACCTCGCACCGATAGTTTTATTAGAATACATCACATCCGGTCAGGCGTTCGCATACGGTCTAGTCGCAGAAGTTCAAATATTTGAACGTATCCGAGGCTCAGATCGGATCCGAAATTTCCGCATACGCATGTGATCGGAACTCCACGCAGCTCCCGCATTACTTTCCATTGGAAATGAATGACTTCCGGTCTGTCGCTTGTCGTTCGTCGGAGACAGTGGAAAGGCGGCTTGACTCCTGGAGCTCGTGTTGGATGCAGGGTTGTCAAGTCCGCTTTTTTCTTTTTTTTTTTTTCTTTTTTTTTTTCTCGATGGAATTTAGCTACTTTTAAAGTGTTGCCATGGCTTGATTTTCCCCTGTGGGTTAAAGGTTTGAAATTTTGCGTGAATTACATTTGTCTAAAATACTTGTATTGAAGCATTTTGCATTCTACCTAAAACTTGTGCCAGATGTTAAGTTTTGTGAAGGACAGCCATTGGTAGGAAGGTTTTTAGCTGTGTTTATGATGAATATGTTTAGCAGTGACTGTAAAATACGTATATTAGGTATTGAAATGACATTTTTCACATTTGAGATTGCTCTTCTGGGCACTTTCGGCATTACTTTAACCACAACAGCATAGTTCTTTTTTAAATGATTTTATATATTATTATAAAATTGTAATTAAACGTATGCATTTAGCAGATGCTTTTATCCAAAGCGACTTACAGTGCATTCAGGCTATCAATTTTTACCTATCATGTGTTCCCGGGGAATCGAACCCCCAACCTTGCGCTTGCTAGCTCAATGCTCTACCACTTGAGCTGCAGGAACACTATTATTATTCACATTATTACTCAAATTCAGCATTAGAATTTTCTGTTGATGTTCATCAGAGCACTAGTTGAGAATCTCTGTAGCTCACGATGCTTATAGGTTATAATGGTTTCACCTTAGAAAGAAAGATGGAAATATTGGTTTAGGGGGCTGACCAGAAGAGTGTTTTTGTGGGGGTGGAGGACAAACTTATTCTGTAACCCCACTGTCTCAGATCTTCTGAGGTGTTGGTGGTCTGAACCCCACTCAGTGGAAAATTGTAAGTGTTTCAGTGATTGTGGTGTTCGATGACATCCGGGGGAACTTCTACAGAAGAGAAATGTTCCACTACACACACACACACACACATCACAGTTTAGCAAGTTATATGAAGAGATTATCCTGTCTGCATTGACACACAGGACAAATAAGGCTGTGCTGATGTAAGTATAAGATATGAATGTTATTTTTAGCTCTGATTTGTGTTTTTGAGATCTTACAATTGAAAATCCTTGAGGTTTCTTTCTACTTCATATCTTTTCATTCTTCATCGTCAACGCTAGTGTTGAAGAGATCCTAAACGGTGATGCTTCTGTTTCGAAAGACTTGCTTTGTTAAGGTACACTGGTGTAAATTTAGTCGAACGGATGTCAAAAGTTAAAGTAAGCTCAAACGCATTTGATTGTGTCGTAGATTAATGGGTGTAATTATTCTGGTTCGGGAGTTTGAATAAGCATCTGTGGCCGGCCAGAAAGGTCGCATGTTTGTTTCTACGGGTCACGAACTCTGACCCCATGTTGTTTACACAGCTGCATTTTAGTGTTATGGGAGCTTGTTTAGTATAGCATGAACATGTGTAAAGAAACGTGTGTGTGTGTGTCCATTTTTAGAAACCACTAAAAAAACAATATGCCTGCAACTGTGAATGATAAATTATGCAAATGCCATTTCAAAGTGGAAGAGAAAGCTACATTGTTGTCTTATTCGCTTGTAAAAACTATCGTTCACCCCCCAAAATGACAATCATTTACTCACCCTCATCTTGTTCCAACACTGTATGACTGTGAAACACGGAAGAAGATATTCTGAAAAACGTCTTAATGTTTTGTTTTCGTTCCTTACAATGGAAGTCAATGGAGTATTGGACCCCATTGGTTTCCATTGTAAATACTTTTTGACTATTTTTTGAAGTAGCCCATCTCGTTTTGTGTTCCAGGTTTAAACAAGGGTGAGTACCCTTAAGTACTAACTCTCTCTCCCCTGACGTATACGTGAATGTGATTAACGGATGTGTTAACCCAGTGTTCCTGGAAGGAGACTGTATGGGACATCACATAAGCTCGTAACCTGCTCCTCGTGAGCTGACCTGTGGACAGATATGGTCGTTTTCTCCCAGGTTGTGGTTACAAACACAAGAATGCCGTGAGATTGAATGGGGTCTATCGGATAACAAGGAACAAAGCCTCTAGATTGGGTGGTGTCGAGTCAGAGGTAGAGTTTTCAGATCTTGGAGACTCACTGTCAGGTCTTTGATTCTGCGCCAACCAATCTAGAGTCTTTGGCTGTAGATGTCCTGCTCTAAAGAGTCCAGAGTGGGCTGTCTAGAACTAAACCAATTTGGAATGGATGCTATAAAGTCTTATAATGGGCCGCCTGATACACTACTGTGAGTTTAGTATAAACTCTAGTGAAATGCATAAAGCTGACGTGTCTAGATTGTCCTATTCAGAGTCACATTTTTACAAAGTTTTTTAGTTTTAGGCTTTGTTTTTGTCAGTATTTTGGCACGTCATATTCATTAATTTTAGTACATTTTTAGCGATGCACCAAAATGTGTTTTAATGTCAGCTGGAAACCAAAACGGGAAGTCAAATTTGGGTAACTGGGTAACTGAACTCTTAATGCTCTTAATTTTGCTGACACAGTTTTGAAGCACATAATTTGACAGAAAACTGGAAACTGAAAAAAAATAAATAATAATAATACGAAAAAAAAAAAACACCTTATAAACTCAATGAGGAAGTTCAAAATTAAACCAAATATTCAAACATTTGATAGTAATTTAGACATGTCTCAACATTTAATAGTAATATAGCTTATTTTATGTTCCGTGCACTGTTACAGAAAGTGAACATTCATAGCATATTCTGACTAGCCTGTAATATAGCTTAAGTTCACTTGTGTGTTCGCAACATTATATGCAGAAGAAAATTATAATATTACATCTGTTGTGAATTTATCTGATTTTATATGTATAAGATGAGTTTGGGGTTAATTAACCCGCTAGCAAAGAGCTTCAGTTTACCACTGTTCATTATTAGCGTCAACATTGTTAGCATAGAAAATATTTTGTGGTATTTTCTTTTTTTTTTATATATATACCTCAACATTATTAATTTAAAGTGCATTTTTGTTGTGCCTCTGTTATCAGCGATGATAGATTCAGTCAGAAACTCAATTTGGGAGCTTTGGGAGATATTAGCTATAAAATGCTACGTCTCCTTTTGCTAGGAGCACAAAAATGAGATTCATAGTGTTCTGCTTTGTAGAAATTCTTCCGTCTTGATGTGTCGGATTAGAATTGCTCAATCTTTTCTAATATAAAACGGTTTTTAACAAGGTGTCTTTTGAGGGACCAGTCAGTGGACTGATTGTCTTGAGAAATCTGCGAGCTGGCCGGAAAACACCTTGTTTGCTTTGAGAAGAGTGTTTAGTATCACTAAAACCTTGAATGACCGAGTTCAATATTACAGGATGAATGTCAGCAGTTTTAGAAGCTGAAATAGTTTAGTAAATGTATTAACCAATTTCCTTTCACGAGTTGTAAGGACACCAACACCAACCCTGAACTCTGGTTCGTTTATGGGATTCTTCAATTGAAAGACTATTTTCAAAATGCCATGTTTCGATTCTTACTTGTTTCTTCTAGTAGCTGAAAGCTAAAATCTACAAAACAGTTTCCCTGCTTGCTTTATAGTTGTATACAGGAACTTTAAGGCGTAGTACAGGCGAATGTTTGTGAATGATGTTTGCCAAAGGATCGCAAGGGCTAGTGTGTGTATGTGTTTCACACTGCTTAATAATGTTTACCGTGGTGCAGTGCTGGCCAGGTGACCCTGTTGGTGACCTTTAGCCTCTGTGTGTTTTGCAGAAGGAGTGGGGACCGTAATGACCGCACGCTTCCGGTTGCCTGCTGGCAGATCTTACGATGTGGGAGCGTTGGAGGAGGCCAGAGAGAGACAGCACGCGCAGGTGGTGTGTAACGTTTTACTGCTGGACAACACAGTACAGACCTTCAGAGTCAATGTGAGTATACACACGTTCATTCATGTGGGTTGAACCTCTATAAAAGAATTGCAGATGAGTTCCATGTAGATGCGTTTGTTTCTACGTCACTTGATTAGCAATGGATCCTTTGCAGTGAATGGGTGCCGTCAAAATTTGAGTCCAAACAACTGATGAAAACATCACAATAAACCACAAGTAATCCACACAGCTCCAGTCCAAGTTAAAACCTGCCTTTTTGGGATAAACTGCTTTTTATTAATTTTTAACTTTACACCATTGTTTCCTGATAAAATATAGTGCCCTATGAAATCAGTTTTATTTTCTCCCCAAATCCTCATTACATTTTTTTCAAACTTTTTTTTTTGCTGGATTCCGTTTTTATTTATCTAGACTTTTTAGTGGTTAATTAATTTTTTATTATTCAAAAAGCATACCTAATTAGCCTAATTTAAATCATAAATCATTAACAGCAATTTATTAAGTTTAAAAAAAAATTTTTTTTTAAGGCCCTAT
Source organism: Carassius gibelio (assembly GCF_023724105.1). Lineage (NCBI taxonomy): Eukaryota > Metazoa > Chordata > Actinopteri > Cypriniformes > Cyprinidae > Carassius > Carassius gibelio. The sequence continues at coordinate 6,404,617 of NC_068392.1, read as the reverse complement.
GAATTTTTTTTTTTTTTTTTCAAATTCAGTGTTTTTTTAACAAACTCTGTTTTTCATTAGTATTCTGGATTCCATTTTAATGGTTTTATTAAATTTGATTAATCAAAAGCATCTTTAAATTAATTTTATTTATATAAAAACCTTACTTTATTTTATATGTCTTACTGTATTATTCTTTAAAAAAATCTGAAATACTGTGCGTTAAAATCTTTCTGGGAAATAATTTTTCTGGGAAGTATTCTTAGAAAATAATACATTTTATTAATAGTATGAGTACTATCTTTACACTCACACACACTTCAGTGTAGTTGATCATGCATCTGCAGCATTCATTTAAGTAGCGCATACAGGTTTAATAGTTAAATAGTATTTTTGCGGCGTAATATTCACAGACACTAGTCCGTATTGCATTTAGATTTAAGTGTACTGACCTACTTTGGATTAATTCATTCAAAATTTGTCAAATTCCGAAGCATTTGGCGTTACACAGTAAATTCCATTTTGATGACTGATTCCATGATTCCGTCCATGTTCTCCACATCACAGATATCATTGGATCCTAAAAATACAAGTCCATTATCCGTAATATTGCTTCCTCCAGTGAAAATTTTATCTTGTCTGAATCAGGAGAGAAATATGCACAGATCAAGTACCATTTCTAGTGAAAACAGTCCTAAACTATTCTAAACAAATATGTCAGTGAATTTTGAACGCATTGTTATGGATAGAGGACTCATAATTTAGTCAGAAGAAACTGTTTGAATCTATAAAATGTCTCAGTGGTGGATTAGTTTTTCACAAACATAGATGTTTTTGCTTCATAAGATGTTCATTGATGGACTGGAGTGGTGTGGATTACTTGTGGATAATAGCGATGTTTTTATTCTGATGGCACCCATTCACTGCAGAGGATCCATTGTAATGCTAATCTGATGCTAAATTTCTCCAAATCTGTTCCCTTGAAGAATCAAAGTCATCTTTATTGGATGGTCTGACGGTGGGGAAATTTTCTTTTCCTTTAAGAAAGCTAATCAACCCTCAGGTCTTGTTGATTTCCTAAAGAAGGTCCAATTTTATTGCAGATTTCTGTTTAGTATTACACTCCCATATTGTTTGTGTAACATATCTGAAAATCATAAGGATTGAGTGTTTTGCAAGTGATCAGAGCTTAGATTTTCGTCTGATGGATAAAAAAAAAAACAGTGAAGGTCATGGGATGAATTTATTTGGACTTGGGCCAATTAGAAACCATCTGCCCATCTAACAACCACTCAGAGCCCTTCCAGCAAGATGCTAAAAACCAATCAGAATGCTTTAATGGCTGCATAGCAAGCAAGATGCTCTGGGATCTTGGCAGCAGGTCAACACCACTCACATTCACTTCAGAAAATGCAAAAATCTGCTTAAATTCAACAGTCCTCCAATACTAACTTGATAAGATTGCAATTGTTTTTATTTTGCACTTTGGGCAGAAAACCAAGCTCTGAATTCAGTCGGAAATTCTAAATAGTTTGATTTAATGAGTTAAGTTAATAAAGATATCTCAACAGTCTTCTGTTTTAAGGATCTCTTTGGATGCTGAGAAGAGCCTCTTTCTCAGGAGTCCTACGGAATCTTCTTTTAAGGGTTCAGAAGGACTTTAAGGAATGCTTTAAAATTCTTGAAAACCTTTAGAAATAGATCTAAACCGATTTAAATGTTCTTCATAAAGCTTTTGAAGAACTTATTTGAGATTCATATTTTGACATTTTTGAGTACTCCACAAGAGTTCCACGTAAAATCTCCTTGAGGCACATTGTTTCTCCCTCAGAAGGGTAGTTTAAAATGCAGTATGCAATCAAAAATGAAAAAACTAAAATCATTTACATTCTATTCCAAGATTGAATTGTTTTCTTTTGCTGAATGTCTCCGCTGCTCGTTCTCATATCACCATAATGTTGACCAATGTGTGTCAAGCTCAAATCCCAAAATCTAAAGCCATGCAAAAGCTTTGCCTGAGGAACAGACTGAAATTTAAGTTGTTTTTCCTGTTGAGATATGAGCAGCTTGAACATTTCTCAAAGTATCTTCCTCTGTGTTCCACCGAAGATAACATAAAACAACATAAAAGTGTGTAAATGCGAACTGTTCTTTCAGAAACAGTGAGGATATGTTTTAGAGTTGGATGGATAATGATCTTTTAGAGGTTGCGAGTTCAATCCCAGGTAGAGGTGACCCAAAAACCAGTTACAAAGTAACTGATGTCTCACTTTTACTGTATTAGCGTTTCACTCCCGAGCTCCAGCACTGCTGTTGGTGTGGAATAAATCGGTTCGGATAATAAATGTCTGCTAAATGGCAGGTCGGTAAGAATCACCACAGGAGACCAACCGTCTGTGAGGTACAGTAGAGGCTTGCTGGAGTTATGCGATGAGGCGTCTGGGGTTGGTTTTCCGTGTGTAGCTCACAGTGGCTGTTTCAGGCAGATGCTTCACATTCCTGGGTTGGACAGAAGCGTGTCCTGAGGCCATGGCTGTCGTGATCATACAGTACATGCTACACAGATCAGCTTGGCTGGAGGGTGAAGCTAGCTTGGAAACTTTTGTCTATTAAACCGGCATCAAATTAGTATCTAAAGTTTTGCTAATGCAGTATTTGCACACAATAACATGCTGTTTCAATGATGTAAAGCATTGAAGTCATTGTATTATTAAACAAGATATTATTTTATTTTCTGTGCTTTGCTTTTCTTTTTTCTTTTTGATTTTGTTTTTTGGTATGTTTTGGGTTTGATTTGTTTTGCTTTAGTTCTTTTCTGGTTTGATTTTGACTTTTGGTTGTTCTGTTTGGTTAGTTTTTTTGCTTTGGGTTTTGTTTGGATTATTTTGGTTTGATTTGCTTTGGTTGGTTCTGTTTTGCTTTGGGTTTTTATGTTAGGTTTAGTTTTGGGTTTCGATTAGTTTGTATTTAGTTTTGTGATTTTCTTTTGCTTTTATGTTTTAAAGGCCCCTTCACACCAAGCACGATAGCTATAAAGATAACGATAAGTCCATCCTTAAAAATATTCGTGTTTGCCGTAACCCGACAACCCGACAGACCCAATTTTTATTTTATTCTTTGCTTTTAGTCTGACCGACTTGCCGGTTGTACATTTGCACTAAGATCCACCTTTTTTTTTTTTTACTCTTCAAACAGCTAATACAAAAGCAATAAAATAATATTAATTATATTTAAGTATTGTAAATATATATATTGCCTAGGCCTACTTACAAACGAAGACTCGTTCTTTCTTTAAAAAAAAAAAACAAACACACGTGACGTCATCTATGTTGACACGTATGTCACACTATGGCCTGTGCGTTCGCTTCATCTCACATTCAAAATGCATCAAAATGAGTTTGCAATGATGCACCCGAAGGCACGGGTTGAAGACCCAGTCAGTGATGTCACGATATGCTAATTTGTTTAAATTCATACCTACGTAATCGCCATCACCAAAATGTTACTTTTTTATTTTTTACATTGAAACTTGGAAAAAAAAAAAATAGGCCAACTTCCGACCCTTTTTTAAAAATGTTTTACTGTTACTGCAAACCAAAATTTTTTTAAAGGATGGCCTAAAGATATAGTTCTAAAAATCGGTCTCGATCCACACTACAACTATAACGGTTAAGTCACAGAGAAACGATATCATTTGAATCATTTTCAGAATAATTTCTTCCAGCTGATGAACGATGCAAACATTGACAGCCAATCAGAATCCATCCTGCTATAACGAGCTCGAGAATTTAAAGCGGCAAATGCACATGAATAAACACACAATATCGTTCGCTAGTGTGGACGCTAATATCGGTATCTTTATCGTTTTCTTTATAGTTATCGTTCTTAATGTGAACAGGGCTTTTTGCTTTTTAAGTATGTTTTCTTTAGTTTTTATGTAGAACTGGTTTTTAACCCTTTCTGTCTCTTGTAGAAGCAAGACCAGGGGCAGATCTTGTTGGACATAGTCTATAAACACTTGGAGCTAACGGAGCGAGACTACTTTGGCCTTCAACTAGCAGACGACTCCTCTTACAGCCAGGTAGTCGTCACCTGTTACTCTGCTGTCGCCGTCTGCAAAAGATCACTTGTAAACCCTCAAGCAGCTCAACATGTCAACCTGAAAACCATTATCTTTTTGGATAAGAGCAATAAGAAGTTGCAAAAATATTATCCCATGAGCCTTGTTCATTATTTATAGCAAATCTGCAGCAGTTTAGCAGTTATTTTGGTTTCTGCGCAAGCTGTGTCTGTAACAAAAAGGAAAGTTCATTCTCAGGTCACACATTGAAACGCTGATGTCTGTTTCTGCCTGAATAAAAATAAGTTGAACGTTTAATTCCTTGCATTTGATGTTGTTCAGATTTTGAATTTACAATCAGTTTTGGTGTCTTTCACATTGCTGAGCTGATATTTTTTAGCAGTTTGTGTGTTCATCGTGAAAATGATGAGTAAAAAGTGTCTAAATTTCGGTTATGACCGTGTATGTTTCAGAGGTGGCTGGACCCAAACAAACCTATTAGAAAACAGCTCAAAAGTAAGTGATTTTTTTTTTTTTTTTTTTTACATTTTAATGTTTTTTTCCATCTGAAGTTTCAGAAATATAATATTCTGAATATAATTATTTTTATTTTTTTAGGGCTGTCTCCACATAATCTAAGGTTTAGAGTGAAGTTTTTCGTGAGCGACCCTAGTAAACTACAGGAAGAGTACACAAGGTACAGTTTAGGTTTGTCTTGTAATTTGTGTAATTCATCTTATAGTTGACTGAACAGTGCTTTTGTCCCCAAATTCAGATTCATGGATTGCAAATTAATTTAAATAGCTATTATGCATTGTGTGAAAATGTTATTATCATAATGTAACTGTAATCTAATTATGATCATTTTAAAAACAAACATAATTACAAATGCTGAGTTTCAAAATCTGATTAAATGATCCAGATTACATATAATCAGTTACTACCCAGTACTGCATTGTATTCACATAATCGTGTAGCTTAACTTATCTGTGTAAATAGTAAAAAGAACAAGACTGGATGCTTATTATCTTTTTTTGTGACATTAATTTGTTGCAGGTATTTGTACTTTTTGCAGCTGAAGCAGGATATTCTGAGTGGCAGGTGATCTTATATAGTCATACATTATTCATTTAAAAGTGTTTAGTTTTCCTCCAAAAGCCATTTTTATATAACACTTTAATTTCTATTTCTCTTCTAGACTCCCTTGCCCACAAAATACTGCAGTTCTTCTGGCTTCTTATGCTGTTCAGGGTAAGGTATTCCAGGTTATTTATGCACAGTTAGTGGTCCTATGGGTTTTTCAGTGCTCACTTATTTTGGTGATTTAAATATTTTGGAGAAAACAGAAATTTACGATATAATAAATGTTCTCTATTTTCGTGGATTATTCATTTATTCTTTTAGAAAAAAAAAATCTAAATTAGTGCTTCAAATTATAATATTGAGATGAAGTCGATAAATCGATTCTTCTCAACATAATAATTTGTAGCATTTAACAATTTTTTCAAAAGAAAAAAAATAAAAGAATGCAAGAACATTTAATTTTTTGAGAAAATAGTTTGATGCTTCAAATTATAATGTTAATAAAAAATTCATTGTGACTTTATAATTTTTTTGTGTGTGTGTTTTTGTTTTTTAACACAAAATATAAAGTTGCATGTCAATTATCTTAATATTGTAAAATAATTATTCAAATAAAATTGCAGGAAAAAAAAACCATTGTATTAAGTTATGCTTAAAATTACATGAATATAATGCTTCAAATTATGATGTTAATATAAATGTACATGCAACATTATTTTTAATATTTAATATATTTGGCAAATATATTTTTATATATAATTAATACTCTATAAATCATTGTTAATTTTATTAGGTTCATTCATTCATGTAACAACTTGAAATTTAAATAAATGAAATGATCAACTTTAAATGATCAGTATCACCAAAATGTAAATTTTCTTTAAAAAAAAAGTTTGGGTAACTTTGAACATATTTTGAACTTTGAACATATTGTGTTGAGTTTCCAGTAGACAGGCTTGATCTAAATCAAGAGGGAACTGGAAGCCTGGCTCTTTGAAAGGGTGAAGGACACAATGTTCCCCGTGTCTCACGCTGATGTACATGCACACATGGTTTCTTGGCTTGTTTTGTGTTTCAGCTGAGCTGGGGGACTACAGTCACTCCGAACATTTGCCTGGTTACCTCTCCGAGTACAGCTTCATTCCCAACCCGCCGCAGGACTTTGAGAAAGAGGTCGCCAAACTTCACCAAGAGCACAAGTAAGAGACGCCAGACATGTCCATGAAATCCTCCAGTGTGTTAAAGGTTCTTATATTTAACTGAGTGTCAGTGGAGACGGAGGAACAAAGGGTCACAGCTGAGCGCGCACACACACACACACACACACACACACACACACAGATTTGTGGAACAAGGCGGTTCATTGTTTGTGGATCTATGAGATTGAGTCTCTCTCTCTGTCTCTTATACAGTGGACTCACACCAGCTCAGTCTGAGTTTAACTACTTGAATGCTGCGTGGACGCTGGAGCTGTATGGCGTGGAATTGCACTATGCGCGGGTGAGTGACCGGCCCATCTTACCCCACCACCTGCCCCTCCCCTTTTTCATATGTACTGTGAACAATTACTAGAGGCTTGAATTATGTCTGTTGTCATCTAAACCTAGGGATGCACCCTTGTTTTCTGTCATGTTTTGCTCTATTTGTGATTTTTGTTTTATTTATTTATTTTTATTGTTTTTTTTGTTTGTTTGTAGTGTTTTGTTTTATTTTAAATGTTTAGTTTTTTTACTTATTTTTGTTCTGTTTGTTTTTTAGTGGGTTTGTGTGTGTGTGTGTTTAGTGTTTTATTTGTTTTTTGTTTTGCTAGTTTTTTTCATGTGTTTTTTAAATGTTTTATTCATTCGTTGTTTTGTGTTTGTTTTTAGTTTTTTTTAGTCAGATTTTTTTGGTATGTTAACACTTTTTTTTTTACATTTTTTTTTTTGATATACTAAATCAGGGTCATTCTATATATTTAAGTGATGCACCAAAATTAATTTACCAAAATAAAACTAAAAGTTTTACTAAAAATAGTTTATTTAATAATTAAGTCATTAGTCAAATGTATTTGTTAATCAAAATTTAGACAAAAACAGTAATTTATAAAAAATGTATTTGCACATAAGGCAGTTTCAATATAATTTTTTTAGTAATGTAATTGATTCTACTTCTAGTTGTTGAATGGAAAATTTCTTAAATGCGAAAATTTGAAGTAGAAAGCAGTAGCAGTATTTTCTTGCATCACTATTATGTTGTTCTAGGTATCATTTGTTGTGTATTGTTTTGTCATTCTTTTGGTCTGTTGTTTGTTTTAACTGTTCAGTCTATCTAACATCATTGGCAGATAAAAATGGTTACCAGTATAAGCATCCCTCCAAAAGTTTAAGCACCGTTCAAAATTTTGATGTTACAGTGCAAACTGCATCCTTATGGTTTCCAACTCTTGATGATTTCAGGACCACTGTAACACAGAGATTTACATTGGAGTTTTGTCTGCCGGCATCTCCATCTATAAGGACAGGGTACGAGTCAACCACTTTCCATGGTGAGTGTCGTTTTGAGCTCTGAATTCCTCTTTAGATCCGATTGAAATGGGGAATTTTTGTTGACATTAACACAACTTATAGGTAGAGGATGAAAATTTACATTTGTTTGATCTTTCATCTCCTCTTACCTCTCTTTTTTTATGTGTTTCAGGTTGAAAATTGTAAAAATATCTTTTAAATCCAAACAGTTTTTTATACAGCTAAGAAAAGAACTGGTATGTACGAAATTACGTATCTGTTGTTTGCCATTTTAATATGTCTTTAGTTGATTATTATATCTAATTATTTTCTTGTTGTGTTTCATAGACTGAGAACAGAGAGTCTTTGTTGGGTTTCAATATGATGAACTACAGAGCTTGTAAGAACTTATGGAAGGCCTGCGTGGAGCATCACACGTTCTTCAGACTGGAGCGACCCGTTCCTCCAGAGAGAAACCTCTTTCTCCAGTACTTCACCCTCGGATCCAAGTTTCGCTACTGGTGAGAAATCTTGTGTTTGTATGGATGTAGTGGATATAGGAACAGGCCATGGCATTTTGAAACTCCAGTTTAGAGGTTCCACCTGAAGATTTTATGCTAGAAAACCAATGGAAAATTATTTTCTTAATGTTAATGCTGGTTGTTTTGCAATTTGCAAGCTTGGGAACATGCAAATACTAATTCAGCGAGTTGGTTAAAAACTAAAAAGTTCATCACGAGAATAAGTTGACAAAACAATTGAATTCAAGATTTGGTGATAAAATTGCATAATGAGCATAATACAAGCAATTTGTATACATATTTGCCTGAAAACACCAAATTAGGCAAAGGATTTTTGGAGTAAGTAAAGTTAGTAAAGTATGTATAGTAATTTAGTTAGCAAAGTAATTTAAGTAAAGCTATGTTAAGTAGGGCTGGGCGATTTATCTAACGGTATGATCATGTGCATCTAATCAGTAAAGCTGCTTCCATGATCACTGCTAAAATCGCCATCACCTGCTTATAATTGGAGTGGCATTTAATAGACAGAGCCGTAGATCGCTGACAAGCTATGCAATATCGCGCTCATTATCGCAGATGAATCGCCTTCGATAATGAACCGTTATGTAATTCAAGTGTGTAAAGTATGTCAAGTAAAATAAGTTATGTAAAGTGAGTCAAGTATGTCAAGTAAAGAATGTAAGCAAAGTAAGTGCTAAAGAACTTTTAAATTTAGCAAAAATAACTTTTAAGTATAGTAATTCAAAGTAAGTAAAGTTAGTGAAGCAAATTAAGTATGTAAAGTAAGTGTTAAGTAAAGTATGTTCAGTATGTTACCCTTTTTGCCTGAATAAAACGGTTTGAAACTGCAAATGCATACATATCAGAATATCATAGTGTATTGAATTGAAAAGCTGAAAAATATCATCTCTCGTAAAGCTATTTCTCCTGATTCTTGCACAAATTGAGTTTTAAGAGCCGGCAGTGACACTGTGTTCTGGCTTCTTTGCAGCGGGCGGACAGAGGCGCAGTCTGTACAGTACGGAAAGGAAAGAGGCAACAAGAACAGAGTTTTTGCAAGGTAACTCATTTTTTAATAACCAATAAGCAGGGGAACTCTGTGAATTAAAAATGTGGTAGTAATACTTTTTATGTGTTCGTGTTTTGTTTGTTTGTGTAGTTATATTTTAGTATTTTTTTGTATCTTATAGTTTTTAATATTTTTTTATCATTTCCGTTTTCTTTTTATATTAAAGTAGTTTTAGCAGTTTATATATATATATATATATATATATATATATATATATATATATATATATATATATATATATATATATATATATATAGGTATGAGGTTTTATCTCAAGTAACAAAAATATATTTTTATGGTTTTGGTTCTAGTTAACTATAATAACCCTGGTTCACCACACTATAAACAATGATGTGGAGATTTATTGTGGTTATATTTACTGGATTTGACAGTATGTGCTGATCTGTGTGTGTGTGTTTGGGTGTGTTGCATTATGGGAGGGCTCCCGCCCATCTCAATCCCCGTGGTGTTAAGTGTCTGTGTGTGTGTGTGTGTGTGTGTGTGTGTGTGTGTGTGTCAGTGTGTGGTCAGATGTTCTCAGAACGACACCCAAACACAGGAAGTGTAAGCAGGGCTGTGTAGCACACGGCTGTGAAGGGCGTGCACATGTTTGTGAAAACACACTCAGACATTTGTTTCGAAGATGCTGAAGCTGAAACTTAAACTACAGTTTATGGTTCATCATACTTCTGCGAGGTATTTCTTTTCGACTACGCCAACCTTTTCTCTGTGAAGTGTAAGATAATAGAGTAAATTTTCACACAATGCTTTTGAAGATAATTTCAAAGTAGATATTTGTGATTTTTAGGTGCAGCGTAAACTAGTAAAACTAAACTAGTGTTGGTGTGTCGCTTGTCACTTTTTTTTCTGATATTTTCATTGAAGAAAAATACTATTTACATGTTGGTTCATGTATATTCTAAGAAAAATCATAGAATGAGTTTTTCATAGTATTTCAAAACTGTACAAAATCCAGTAAAATGTATTTCTTCAATTTTTAAGGAATGTTTGATATACTTTGTAAGAAAACATTCAGGGTTTTTAGACGTGTTGTGTACAAATATAGCAGGAAAATATGTTTCTTTTGACAGTATAAAACAAAATACATTGTATGAAATGTGACGTGTTGGTTTATGTTAATAAAATAATAAAAAAAAATCAAAGATTGAGTTAAAATTAGTGCATTATTTCTAAATATTGGTATCAAATTCAGTAAGATTTCTTCTTTACTTTTGAAGAATGTTTCTGGGCAATTTATTCAAAGATTTCAGGAGCACCGAACATCGTAAAAGCAAAGAGCATTTGTTTGTAAACTAGTGTTTGTGTATTGCAACTACAATAATCTAGTTATTTAAAGCGCAATTTCTCCATAAACTAGTGTTGGGATGCTTTTTTTTTACAAAAAAGTCTTTAAAAATCTGATATTTATGGTTTTTAGGAGTAGTATGTTTAGGAACAACGTAACAGTGTTTGTAAACTATATTGGTGTAATGCTACTGATGTTTTTCAATTTTTGGGGGGGGGGGGGGTGGGGGTGTGTATTGTAATGTGTAAAATGTTTCATGTTGGTTTATGTAAATGCTAAGAAATATTGCGGAATGAGTTGAAATGCAAATGTTTTTCATAGTATTTATGAAGTTTAAGAAATACAGTAAGGTGTCTTTCTTTACCTTTGAGGAATGTTTCACGGCACTCTGTTAGATGTTCAAGTTTTTTAAACTTAGTAGCAAAAAAGTGTATTAGTTTGTTGGTTTGACAGTATAAAACAAAAACAAAAAACATGGTGTAAAATGTGCCAAAATATGAATCGAGTTAAAATTGGTAAAATGAATTGAAATTGGTTAAAATGTCTTTTTATTTTCTTTAAAAATTCAGTACAATTCCTTTCTTCAATTTTGTGGAATTTTTCTTGGCAATTTATTCAAAGTGTTTAGAAGTTGCTTATGTACGAGCAACGTAAATGAAATATAAACTAGTGTTTGTGTAGTGTAACTACAATAATCTAATATGGTTACTTAAAGATTGACTTAAGGTAGCAGAAAAGAGCAATTTCTTTCTATACTAATGTGCGTATATGACAAAATCGTTTTGATATTTTATTTATAGTTTTTAGATGTAGCATGTGAACAAACATTGTAACAGAAAAAACTGTTTTTTTTTTTTGTAAACTTGTGTTTGATGTAATGCTAGCTTTTTTGAGGGGGTGTGTATTGTTATTGTAAGATGTGCTCGGTTGGTTTATTTTATAAAATATCACAAAATTTACGGAAATCAAATTTGATTTAGAATTGTTACAGGGTACTTTAAAACATTTAAGTAGTTATAAATACCGTAACAGCAAATGCATTGTTTGTTTGTAAACTAGGGTTTTCTTATCGCAAACTGACTATCGGAATATGTAAAATATACCTTGTTCGTTTACATATTGTAAATAATGTTTATACTGAAATTGTTGATGTTTTTTGCAATATTCCTAAACTGCACGATAACTAAGACTTTTGAAAAGAGTGCCATGTGTACAACCCGAAGATAATCAGAAATAACAGTTGTTTGTAAACTAGTGTATACGTAGTGGTCACTTTCTCCGATGTTTTCGTTGAAAACAACTAAAGTTCATAAAGATTACCAGTTTTAATACTAATTGTTCTGTAATGCCAAATGTGTCATGTTGGTTTACATAAATGCCACAGTGGTACCGAATCAGATTTTTTAAAATGGGTGGATCTGGTCTGAATCTAATGTGTTTCCAGGTCGCCGAGCAAGCCTCTGGTCAGGAGACTGATGAGCGGCTTGGACTGGGAGACCGTCAGCAGGAATTCCCTCTCAGACGACCGACTGGAGACTCAGAGTCTGCCGAACCGTTCTCCACCAGACTCGCCCGATCAGTGAGTTAACACACAAACTTACCCACGTATGCACGTTCATGCAGTCATTGGGTTAGCGCTCCATTTATGGTTTTAATTTCTTTCTTTCCTCATCAGTAACTCGGTGTTTACCACAGACGGGGCGCGGGTCAGGCCGTACTCCATTGGTCACCTAGTTGATCATGTGATAGATGACTCGCCATGCCAGACGTTCACCAATCACAAGTCTGCATCCTCCACGCAGGCCAACAGCATCAGCCTGGACTCAACACCGTGAGTTTTGAACTTTTTGTCAATATACGTGAAACTGTGCTCGTTATCACAAATTCTGATCTCTTAAATATCTCTGGAAAGAAGCAGTCACAATTCAGTATGGATATACGACGATAACACAATTGCTAGATTTGTGATATGTTTGAATGCTGAACACTCCTACAGTAAAATCTGTAATACTGCTAATAACTATTTAAATCAATTAGTCAAGTAATAGTCAATTCATTAATTTCTTTATTTTTTAAATGATTAATTGAAAAAAGAATCCAATAAAATCGAAAGCTTACATTTACACACTATTTTTTAAAATATATTTATTTTTATAGATTTTATTGTGCAGTATTTGCTGTCCTAATATTTTAATTAGAAAAAACAAGTTTGTGTAAAATTTAATTCAATTTAAGTTTATAGTTTGTTTACCTTTAAGTGTTTGTTTTACCTAAACAATGTGTAAAATTGAATGTTGAAAATCTAAAAATTTAATTATACCCCAAATTTTGTGCAAAAAACGTTTCAAATATATTTGTTACAATGTAAGTGTAAAAATAATCAATATTTACATAAATTTTCAGTGGTTTAGTATTTGCAGCACTAAATTCTGGTTCATTATTCATGAAAATGCATAAACGATTACATACCAAGTCAAAATGATGTCAGTGTAAAAACAATTTCATTTTCAGATTTCAGTTTACAATCAGATTTTCAATTTACATTAGTTTCCTGATGTTTTGACTATAAATCGTTTTCAATTTAATTGCTATTTGCATTCTAAAATGTTGTTAATAGTTCACAAAACATTTGCAGTTTGAGTAAACTATTGCATTGAACTTATGTACATTTATAGTCCATGCATAAAAATATTTACATTAGACATACATCTGTTTGTTTTCACAAACTTTCATCCTCTCCAATCTCTCATACAGCTCAACCTCACAATGGGTTTCTTGGCCTTAGTGGTAACCATTTTCAGCCTATTGTGAAGATAAACCACATGAATGTTTCCCCCAGTGCTGCTAGGAAGCAAAATGATGTGATGCTAAAACTTGTTTGTTTGACTTCCATATTGTATTTTTGTTTGCTTATGTGTTTCTTGCAAAAATTATTTGTTTAATATATCACTTATCTATTACAACTTCTGTCCTGTTGTGTGCAGTTGGATAATTTAAATATTTGCATACAAAGACCACATTATTCTAGATTTTGATCTGCCCAATGATGCATTTTCAGCACACAAAGGCTGGACGTATTTTAGCACTACACAGTAGATGCACACTCTCAATGGCAAGTTGAGGTTTAATATCATGTGACCACACACCTCTGACGAAATTACACGTTCAACACTTTTTTCACACACTTTTCAGTTTGAGAAACTGCGGGCATGTGAACTAGGGGAAATTGCTTTCAGCTTTGCGGTTGGCACAGTGTGGTGCATTACGGTGGCACAACTGATTGAATTCACAGTGAACCCAGCACCATTTTCCATTGGAATAAGCTGTGACCACGCATTTCCTTTCTCAGATCATACCATCTCATTTCACAATGTCAGAATTTCCAAATCTAGGGCTGTCCAGTTCACTTTCGATTCATCATGTGCGTCGTTTGCACTTTGATGTGGAGTTCTCATGTTCTACATAAAGATTTGAGTGTTAAAGAAAGAGTCTTGCTTCTTTTTTTTTTGGCTGTGCTTGCAAGGTGAAATGTGATAGACTAATCACAGTTTAGGTCAAAATTCAGTAGATGTAAGCTAGAATAGCCTAATCAAAATTCAGCATGTAACCAATTGGAAGAAAGTAAGGTACAATCACAATTCAGTATGCAAACATGCTAGCTTGTTAAATTTTTAAAAGTTTAACACTGTTTCAGTGAAGGAGTTTTAGAAGTTTGCTAAAAGCTGTCTGTTTAGATGTTGCATCCCAAATGATGCACTATATACTCTGCACTCATACACTATGTACTTATGCACTATTTACTCAATTTGGTGTAGGAATTATAAGGTTATTTTGTCATTTATAATCCGCGTCTGATAGCCCCCCCCCCCCCCCCCCCCCCCGCACGTTACATAAATGATATTTGCAGTAAAATATCCAAAAAACCACTAGGCTAGTGTTATATATTTTGTCCAGCTGATTACTAACAATATCTTTAATGTTTTCAACTACTTGTAAATCATGAGAAAATTCCCATTTTAAACAGTTGCCCGTCAATGACGTTAGTGACCCTTTGTTACCCGCCTTTCCTGACGTAAAAACCACATGACAACAGTGTCGTGGACAAATGCAGAAGTAGCTTCGCGACAAACTTCAACTAGAAAGAGATGGCGATCTCGCTTGTTTTACTCGACAGGTGAGTTGTTTTGATTCATATCTTCACAGAAAACGTATGCTATTATAACGATCAACAAGATTAGTATTATGGGGCATATATGCCAAACTCAGGGCATCGCGTCTCTAGACCCGCGCGAGGACACGTCTGATCCATCGTCTGATCGCGTCTTTGCATTTACTTTGTATGTAATCTACTCGCGCAAATCGTTGAACCCGCGTTAAATCCATGATTTATCTTTCCGTCTGATTGATGGCCGTCAGCAGTTGGATAGAAGACAACAAATCCCATCATTCCACGCTCCTTCTTAGCATCATCAAACCACATGATTTTTATTGTTTTGATAGTGCGCCCTCTCGTGGCAGGTCCTACAACCTGTACCTTTAAGTGCATCATCTGGGTTTTTAAAGTGCACTTTTTCTTTTTGGAATTTTCAGTGTGAACGCTCTACTCACACTATTTATAGTATGAAACGTCATAGAATAGTGCATGCGTACGCGATTTGGAATGCACTTTTTGTTTAAATGATTAATTGTTTAAAATGGCTAATTTTATTGCCAGCATTTTCTTGTACAATGTGCAAAATTGGAAAACAAATTGTTTATGCAAACTATCACTTTAAAATTACTTTGTAAGTTTAGAGTTTATGCATAGAAATTTTCCATTTTTATCACCTAGTAAGTGTATTCCTCTGGTTTAGTTAATAATCTGTTAAAACACGTTTGCGCAAACTGTCATATACAAACTAACGCATAGGTTTATAATTTAGTGTAAGAATCAGTAATGACATTTATTGACAGTTTGCTTTTTTTTTATTTGTATGCAATACCTAGTTAGTGGAGTCTTGTAGGTTAGTTAATAATTCGTAAAACATGTTTGTGCAAATGTTTTAAAATAAAATAAATGCGTAAGAAGGGTTAAATTTACCAATAGTTATTGTCAGTTTTCATTATTTCCTAATTGATCAATTAGTTATTGGAGTCCTGTAGTTTTGCTAACGTTTAAGTCCTAAAAACAGTCATTACAATCAATGTAATGCGTTTATAGTTAAAATTAATAGTTTTCGTGTAATATTGTTACACAATGTAAAGTAATAATTTATTGGCGATTTTTCTATTATCGTTTTTATTTATTTAATCACCTATAGTTATTGCAGTCCTGTAGTTTAGTTAATCCTTTATAAAAACATGTTTGCGCAAAATATCGTATTCAATTTAATGCGTAAATTTGTGTAAGTTTACAGTTAAACATTTTTTATTTATTGGCAGTTTTCGTTATTATTTATTTATATGTCCCTGTTGTTTAGTTAATAATTTGTAAAAACCTTTCTTTAGCAAACTTTCACAATTACGCAGTTTGTTTTGCTTGTTTTATAAGGCTCATTGTTTGCCAGAAAAGCTGAAAAAAGATATAAATGCTACAGTATACGACTATATTAGTCCTGCTAACTATTTTTAGCAGTAGTTTTCATTAATTTATGAATTATTGGTATAACATTTAATAAAACTTAAATTATCCACAAAAACAAAGTTTGAGTTTCCGTTAAGTTTGTATATTAAGTGATTCAGGCAAACTGGATGCTAACCTTCATTTGGTTAATGCAAACAATTAGACGCTATTCAGAGTTTTTGACTCAACACATTCAACTGTCACAACCCTCAGTTAATCAACACAAAAGACAAATCGGATATCTCTCCCTTCAGCCTGACAGTCCAAACAATCCTGGTCTTGGTTCTAATGGTAAATTGTTTAGCCTCGTTTGTTTTTATTATGTAAATGTCCTGGAAGCCGGGACTCTGAGCGCTGTCTGTAGACTGCAGAGCAGAGGGGCTTTCATGCTTGAAATCGGAGCATTCATAATGAGAGACTGTGTGTGTATGTGTGTGTGTGTGTGTGTGTGTGTGTGTGTGTATGTGTGTGTGTTAGTGCAAACATGGCTTTTCTCTGAGCTACAGTGCTGGGTCTTAATACTCTCCGCCTGCTATGCAAATATGCAGAGCTTTGATAAATTGTTGGAAATCTTCTCTAAACATCAGGCAGATATACAGCACTGCTTGTGCCTCCTGCAGCTAACTTACAGAACATAAATCATCGTTGTTGCCTAGGCTAAGGTGTTTAATGAAAAGTCTGGAAATGGGGGAATCGGGGAGAATCAGGTCATCTTACACATGATCCTTGGATGGTTTACAGTTCAGTTTATCCTTGCTTACAGGCAAGATTCCCACGGCTATGGAAAAATTTTATCATTTTAA